>NC_056529.1:5056493-5105036 GCF_019175285.1 Sceloporus undulatus | reverse complement strand
TATGGACAACTGTTCTATTATTCCCTATGGGCCACTATTCCCCAATGGTTCCCTATGGGAAAGCATTCTCCTATTATTCCCTATGGACAACTATTCCCCAATGGTTCTCTATGGGAAAGCATTCTCCTATTATTCCCTACGGAAAACTATTCCCCAATGGTCCCCTATGGACAACTGTTCTCCTATTACTCCCTATGGGCAACTATTCCCCAATGATTTTTTATGGGACAGTATTCCCCAATGATTCCCTATGGACCACTATTCCCCAATGGTTCCCTATGGACAACTGTTCTCCTATTACTCCCTATGGGCAACTATTCCCCAATGATTCTCTATGGTGACCCCAAGGTTGGTGGATCTTGGGAATGTGGTTAAAACTCAGAGCTTGGATTATTATATTTGGGGGAACACTACAACTATGACATGCTACTCTAGTATGAGTTAGCTTTATATGGGTGTTGCCTGAGATCTTATAGTTCTGCAGCATAGTATAACTAACAGCCAGCAGTTACGTTCTGTTTTGTGTCATGCAGTTCCTCTACTGAGTACCAATGCAGTGCAACGTATATGGATAAATGGTCAACGGTCTCACCTGGCACCTGGCCACAGCAATACACAATGGAAAAGTCAATGCACAAATGCACATACAATGGTCCCACATGTGAAACTCCACTTCTGCAGCCATAAACCAGGTAAGAGCATTGCACGTTGTCAACAAAAACTGCACCACATATCCAGTGCAACTTAATGCCTGTGTGTTGCTAACAAGATGCCAGTCGATGTCTTATAATCCCATTTATTACTATTAAACCTAATAGCATACATAATGATTCATCCTTTATTTAATCTCCAAATAAAGCATACCGTAACAATACATTATTTCACTGGACTGGTATTAATTTTATAATTTTAAATAATTTAGCCGTATGACACACTGGATACTTTATTATATTGTTTGTTACATCACACTGTGGGCAAAATGCACAATAAAGCAGTACGCAGAGTCAAACAGGCAATGCAATTCTGTTACACTTATTCCCATATCTTTCAATACAGGATTAAGGCTACAGTCTTAACATACAATGGTTTAGAGATCATAGTCTTGGAAGTCTTTCCGTACTTAAAAAGAGCTGCAGCATTTCACAAAGACGAAAATCACAATGTTTAAAGGCAGCTGTAAACTGGAGTGATAAGCATGGCATCCATCTAGCTGCCTTTAGTTTCCTGCAGGTTCTTCCAGTGGTTTATCGCAGTCTGGTTTCTGATCATTTTTGCATCTAATGCCAAGGAAACTGGAAATTTTCTTCAACATTAAGTCGACTATCTCTTCCTCTTCTGAAGCCTTAAAAACCACAAACACATGTACATTTGTGAATATGTATACAACTATGGATTGTTGTAGATATCCATAATCCAGACATTATGGGGATTCAATCCCTGATCTCCCGGTGTCCTAGTGCTTGTTTACTCAATATCAAACCCAGCTGTGATAAATGGAATTTACTCTCTCAAGTAAAGGACTGCAACTAGTACTATGCATACTTTCATGGGAGTAAGACATACTGAAATCGGTAGGATTTACCTTTGAGTAGACATAGGACTGTGCAGTCAGGCAGGTACTTGGAAACAACAAAACACAGCTGGCCAAGAAATCTCCCATGATAAGTTCATTTGCCTTCCAACATTTTACAGATGGCAATGGTTATTATTAATGAGGAAAAGCACAAACTAGGAGAGGTTGCAGCAGTTTCCTTTTGCCTGAACCTACTGGGAAGGGCAAGATTTTGCCTCTTCTCCTCCCTGCTGAGTTAATTGAATACAAATTGCTTTTGCATTTTGAACTCAATTTGCAGCAAGACAAAGAAGAAAAGTGGGAGGAGGAGACAGACACTGGGATCTATTTAAAGCAGCTAAATTAATGAGAACTATTCCTTTCCAAACTGGGATAGCTGGAGTTGGAAATGATTTGAAGGCATACAACAGCAACAGCAAACAGTACATGACCTGACAGACTGAAAGCCCAGATACTAGAATTCACAAAACACATCTATGGGCAAACCTGGTAATGTTTCTGCTCCTCACTGAAAGCGACAAGGATCACAGAGATAAAGAGGTTCAGCACCACAAACGTCATGAAAATGATGCAGGAGCCAATTAAGAAGGAGCCCAAAATAGGATTGTAGTCCAAGACCTGAAATATGTCCATAAAATAGCAATCAGGTATTTTGTTATCCTACAAAGAGGAGAGAAAACTAAAATATTTAAAAACTTAAAGGAACTAGTGTCTTCCACAAGTATGCTTGCTTCATGGATTAGCCATGGCTTAGTGCTGAACAAGATGCTTACATTTTAATAAATACTTGATATAATGGTATTATTTATTCATACTATAGCTTAAGTAAAGAAGAATATGTCTTCATGGCACAAAATAGAAGAATAAGCAACATATTAATATCAATAAAAATGCTTATACAGTACAACAGTAAGTGCAATGCTATGCTTATTGTCATGTTCATCCTGGTAGGATGGAGGACAGGGGTCCTTTCAGAAACAGCCTTATGGCACTTCTGTTTCAAGAAACTGAGCACAACCTTCAACTGTTTCAATCGGATTATTCTTCTGTCCTCTCGCTTCTTCAGCTACTTTTAAAATGTCCCAGTTTCTCATGCCACTGTTCAGAGCTATAGAGGCAGCTAAAGGCACAAAGGCTAGTAATGGAGAAGGAGCAGAGATGGAGGAGAAAAAAGAAAACCTTTGGACGCTGGGGGTGGTAGTACTGGAAGAGCAAAGTTTATGGAAGTAGTATCAGGTTAGGAGAGTGGAAAGATAAGGAGGGAGGGCAAGGGCACTTAACAGTTCTGAAGGAAAGGGCAGGAAATTTAGACTGGATCCAGAAGGAGATGGGAAGTTGGTACCAGTTGGTACCCAAATCAGTAATAATCTGAAGTGCAATGCATTAAATGTGAGTTTGCTGGACCCTTCAGTAAGGAGTTGCTGAGACTGGCCCTAGGGAATATAGTACATCTACACTGTAGAAATAATGCAGTTTGACACCCCTTTAAGTGCTGTAGCTCCATCCTATGTGGTTTTGCAGTTTTGCAAGTTCTTTAGTCTTCTTTGCCAAAGAGTGCTGGTGCCTCACCAAGCTACAAATCCCATCAATGGAGCCATGGTAGTTAAAGTGGGGTTAAAGTGCATTATTTCTACAGTGTAGATGTACCCAGAGCCTCCCAGTTTTGAAACAGGGTCATTGGCAGCTGGTCCATTTTTAAGTACTATTCAACTGCAGCTTCCTTTGATAAGCCTTATAAAAAGCTTGGGATCCGGCTGTGGCATCTCATTTCCCCTTGGAGGCCTGCCTGGCACCGACATTGTTGTTTTTCAGGCACCAAATTAAAACATGCTTGCTTACAAAAGCTTTTGGGTCCTAACTGATTATATATGAATGGTTTTAAAACATTTTAAACTATTTTAACTTTTAATCTGACTTTTAAGTAAATCAATAAATTGACCTGACTTCATCTGTCTCTGTGGACTCCCTTTCTGAGGATTCATAGGAAAAAGCTCCCCATTTAGTCCAGCCTTATTACCCTACGTTTCAGTTGACTCGGTATCTGAAGGCAGATTCTGTACCTCTTCATAATTGAAGATTCCTAGTTGAAGGCTAACCATTGTCTCTGCTGAATCAAACAGGGTCTTGTAAGAGTTTAGCTTCCAGCCATAGATCAAGTTTGTCTGCAAATTCAAAAGAAGGAGAAGAGGAAGAGAGAACTTGCATTTAGGTGAGTAACATTCATTGCTATTTTTCTACTTGCCCACAAGGTGCCTTGGCATGGTGTGACATTTCTAAACCACTTCAGAGACCATGGGAGTACTTTTCAATTAATTAAGGTTGGAGACCGGCTATATCTATGTGTTAAACAGAGCTCACAGTAGGCTGCTGAGCAAGGAAATGAGTTCAACTTTGAAGTGTAATTACTGTTGTAGTCAACAGCTTCATCTCATTCCAGGTTGGAAACCTTCATGTCTGTACCGTCTCTGGATGTGGTCTCTCTAAACAAAGATATTATCTATGGATTTTCTACCAGGAAGCTCTGAGTATTTTAAGGGTTTTTTGGGACCATGTGGCCATGTTCTAGAAGAGTTTATTCCTGACGTTTCGCCAGCATCTGTGGCTGGCAGCTTCAGAGCATGGTGGCATCTTCCATGCCAGCATTCTCTAAAAATGGGCATACATTTATAGATGGGGACAGCAGCTCTGCTGGCAACATATAAAGCAGAAGACCTACTCACAGCTATGGAGTAGGCAAGGAACATGATGATAATCACGGTTGCGAATCCGGATATGTCTCCCCAGGCCCTCCTCAGGGTGGAGGTGATCATGTTCAGCTTGGGGTTCAGCCGCAGAAGATGCCAGAGTTTCACGGTGGAGAGAAGCACCAAGAAGGCGATCAAGTAGCCCAGAACTGCATCAACAGTCGCTGTCTGATTGAAACTTGCAAACCTAAGGGGATGCAAGAAGCATCATGAGACAGTGGTGCCAAAATGGCAATCTCCCTCAACCCAGTGTCCTGTCCTCCAGATGTTTTAGACTAAAACAGCCATTCTCCCCACTGATTGCACACTAACTGGCTGGGGATGATGGGGGTTATAGTCAGAGCATCAGGAGGATGCCATGTTAAAGAAGGCTGACAGGCTAAGGGCAAAGGTGCCTTGGGTTTAGATCCCCATTCAGGAATCTATTAAGCAGACTGATCAACTTGACTGTATTGATGGCGTCTCAGTGGAACAATCCCAAAGGGAAAAGACCTTAAAAGAGCAAGACATTTTTCAGCACTAAGAGTCTTTCTGCTTCATTAAGAAACAATAATAGGATACAGTAAATTGGAGGGAGAGGTGTGCTAAGCCAAGATGAAAGTATACCCTGGTATTATTTAAAATTGTTAAATCCTTACTCGTCCTTATGCTCCTGATAGTAACTGATGTCTCGTGAGCCCAAGATTGTCCGTCTTACAAACACCGACAGGGCACTCCAGCTGATTGTGATGATGGCCAATTCCAGCAGGTTCCACTTGCTGCGGAAGTAATTCCATTTCAGAGCCTTCATGAGCTTTCCCTGTTGGAACAAAGTGTTCATTTCCTTTCAAACCATGCATAACGTGAGCAGAGGAGGAGGACAGATTATGTTGCTACACTGCAACCGCATTGAGAACACTAGCCAAGTGTGACTTCAGAACTGATGACTGGTAGTCAGAAAAATGAGAAATGCTGCAGGAAGGGGGAATAGGCTTGCCAACTTGTGTTGTGGCGTTTAGAAGAGCTGCTTCGTGCTTTCAGATGTTCTTACCTGTCCCACCATGTAGTAGATGACAAAGAGGAAATAAATGACTTCTGCTGCTACTACGAAGATATGCAGGCCATCTGTGTATGGATAAAGCCGGACGCTCTGCAGCTCGGCCCGTGTAAAGAAAGCCCCTGTGAAAGCAAAAGCAGAGAGCAGTGTCTGATCAGGGCATCTTCTGCATTATTGAAAGTAGGCCTGTATGAATTCCAAGATAAAACATAAAATAAAATATCCAGACAATCCAAAATCTGTAAGAAGAGAAAACAGTTCTAAAAATAAAATAGAAGCCAGTATACATTCTGCAAGCTGCCTAAATTAGCAATATTTATTTTGAATGTTGTTGCTTTTAATTAAAACAAAAAGGAGATGTAGCTTCTCCAGGTTGCCTTTACTATGTGCATGAGAAGAGGGAATATTAACAGAGTCTCAATTGAGGAGACATGGCAGAGGAGGCAGTCTCCCAGAGTAATGTAGGGCCTGCTATCCTCTTGTCTAAAAACACTGGAGCTGAGATCGAACTCTCACCTAAGGCACTGGTTTCAAACATGAGGCTTGCGATGCAAAACAGGTTCACGTTGGCATTATAGACGGTGAACTCGACAAACACAGCTCTTGTAAAGGTATCCAGCCAGATGTTGTCAAAGAGGTACTGAAGGATTCTGCCAAAGAATAAACACAGACATACAAAAACTGGTGACAGATTGATTGGATGATTCTGTGTACAGAGTCATCTAATGCATTTTAAAAATCTTTTTAGTGTTTTAAATTGATAAATGAATTGTTTTAAAATAGCTTTTATATTTATGCTTTTATTGAAGTATCTGTATAGTTTATAATCTGTATTGTTTTTAAATACGATGTTAAGTGCCTTGAGTCCCATTATTGTGGGGGGGAAGGGGATGTAAATGATTAAAATAAATAACAATAATACTCAAAGACATAGCCATGTTAGTCTGGAAAATCAGTACACTATGCAAAGGGATCTTTTAGTACCTTTGAGACTAACTGGAAGAAAGAAGTTGGTAGACGTGAGCCCACTTGCTCCTAAAACATCCATCTGAGGAAGTAGGCTCCAGGTTATGAAAGCTCATGCTACCAACTTCTTTCTTTCAGTTATTCTCAAAGGTGCAACAAGATCCCTTTGTACAATAATACTGTAGTCCTGACTAAACTGAAGTTGCCATACTTTGGACATATCATGAGATGATGTGACTAATTGGAAAAAGCAATAATCCTTGCTCAAAGGGAAGGCAGTAGGAAAAGACAGAGACCACGCTACAGGTGGATTGATTCAAACAACGAAGCCATTGTTTTTTACTTGGTTTCAATTGGATTAATAACTTAATTACATTTTTTAATTTCGTATGGAGCAAAGTTTTAGCTACGTAGAGTCCCAGACCGGGGAAAATATGGGATATATATATATATATATATAATACAGTGGGTCCTTGTTAACCGCTGGGGTTTGGTTCTAAGATCCCCTGTGGATAACAAAATCTGTGGATGCTCAAGTCCCATTAAATATAATGGCACAAAATGGTGTCCCATATATAAAATGGAAAACCAAGGTTTGCTATTTGGAACTTATACTTCTTTGGAATGTTTTCAAGGTGTGTATGCTCAAATCCGTGGATAAAAAATACCTGGAGGCATTCTGGGAATCTGTCCCCAGGTGAACCACGTATCCTCCGCCTCGATAGACAGCCAATTTGCCCCAGATTGGGTGCCCTCTTAGTTCAGACTGGCTCTGGTACTGCCATACAGAACTGAGCTCTGAGGAGTTATCAAGGGAAGAGATGTTCCAGTTCACGCCATAATCCGTCGTATCTTCTGTGTCAAAAGAATAAGGAGCACGGCATTCTCCAACAGTCAGATGCAGTTGAGAGGATATGGGGCATGTGCTGCTTTTCACCCGAACTTGCCGAATCCGTGCGCTTCCCACAAGCTTGGAATTGCCGTCTGTGATAAAACCTTGTTGGGATTTAAGAAACAAGACATGTTCAAAACGACAGGCCAATCTGTGATCATTTGCAGAGTTGTCAAGGCCAATTTGTCCTTCATCAAGATAGGAAAAAGTGTTAGCGTTCCTCTTTTTAAAATTAATTTTCTGATTGTTACTAATTATTCATGGAAAATCAGCAATTTTACTCATAACCAGCACATTGCATTAATTTATTTTATAAATATAGAAGATATGTTTTTTTTAAAATTACTTAACATATAAAAAATAGTCCCAAATGTCTCCAGAACCTCCCAAACACCAAATTACTTGCTAGATCAAAAACCTAAGTATATGAATTGTTACTGTGCAAATTATTTCATATTAACATCATTAGACCTTCATCATCCTTAAAATTTGTAACTTCCAAGCTCGAGTTTAAATGTGAAGATGTCCTGCCCAAACAAGAAGTATCTTCATACCTTGATATGGCCCATATAAATTTTTGATCAAAGTGGTTCTGGCCCATGTGAAGAAATCCTGATAACTTAAGACTTCTTCGAATCCATCTGTGAAGCTGTTTTCAATGTGTTTGTTGAGATAATAAGAATTGGGATCTCGCTGTCCATAGGCAACCAAAAGCAACATCCACAAGAAGCCCAAGTAGGCTGGAGAAAGGAGAACAAACATGAAACAATCAGGTTTCCAAGCCAAATCCAACATGTTGAATCAGCACACATCACGAGGATATAATGATCCACCACTACTATACCTTTGTAGACAGAATAGACAGAATTGTTTTCTTGAACATCACGTATAGTAGGTTAAGAGAAGCTGTGATTACCTCAAGGTGACCACATGAGCTTTATGGGGAAGCTGGGATAGATATGATTTTGATATATAATGTGTGTTGAGGACATCAGGTGAATGTCAACATAGAGCGTATGCAATGATTGCGAGTCTGAGAGAAGACTCTCATTGTGGTTGATTTTACATTAATGCATTGTATAATATTCATACAGATTGAATCTCCCTGATCTGGAATTTCAAAATCCAAAAATATTCCAAAAACCCAAAGTTTTTTCATGGGTGGCTGAAATAGTGAAGTGAATGGGGTATGTGTATGTATACACATACACACACACACACACATATACTGTGTGACTCTAGGTTGGGAGGAGTGACCTAGAGTTACACAGTATATATATATATATGTATCCCACTCATTTCCATGCCAGCATTCTCTGAAGATGCCAGCCACAGATGCCAGTGAAACATCAGAAATAAACTCTTCCAGAACATTGCCACATAGCCTGAAATACCCACAAACAACTACGGATGCCGGACATGAAAGCCTTTGACTTCACATGTCAAATTAACTATTTGTAAGCCTTGTTTGGCTAAAGTGAGAGCTATAAACACTCTCAATAAATAAAATAAACACATCATAATAATTTCTTAAACTGCATTATGAGTCTTGAAAAGGACTGCAGCCTGGAAAGCTGAGTGTACAAATTTAGGCCTCATTTTTAAAGCTCCTTCTCTTTCCCTGGTCGTTTTGAGACACAAACAGAAAAGAAAGTACCCAGGATTTCTCTAATGAGAGCAAACGCTTTCTGTTCCTTGATGCGATTACTCTTCATTTTCTCAATATCGGTAGCAGGGGGAGGCTGGTACATGATGCTTCCGCTGTCTCTGCGTGCCCCAAAGATAGGATTTGAGTCACCTGTGCAGGAAAAGGAGGCAGGAGCTTATTGGTAAATGGGAGTTTATCAATATATTCGGGGCCTGTAGTTCAAATAAAACAGGCCAGCGTGCTATTTATGTCAGGCAGGGACATCCATAATACAAAATACAGCAGTAACAACAATCCCATGGAGACTGAGACCTCTGTCACCGACCACAAATTGATTTTAATTCCTTTTATTGATTACCCTGTTGCTATCCTGTGCTAACCCATTTATTTCCTATGTTTAATCCCAATTTAAATTTTGCAAGTAACCTGCCTTGCTTCTCATTGAAAAAGGAAGGCACGCTACACAGCTTAAAATTATAACATTTAAAACCTCAGCAGAGATATCAAAAAATTACAAAAGCAAAATGACAGAGACTTACCTAGTACTCAAAATTATGGACAAAAAAAGGAAAGGGAGCAAAGGATAACTGGAGTGCAGAAAGGGCTACAGATGCTAAGAAACACAAATCATAGCTATCAAAGAGGACAGGAGGAGAGAAAAATGTCTGGCTTAAAGTGAGCTAAAAATAGGATCTTGACACAAGGGAGAAAAGGCCTAAGTGGATTGAAAAGCTTTGCTTACAGGGTATGAGACTTCCACTTTTCAGATGCGATAAGGAAATCTGGCAGGCATTCAGCATTGCTTGGCTATTTCACCCTTTTTCAGTGATACCGATGCAGTGAGAGGCAATTTTCACAAGGGAAAGGCAGATGTTCTAAGAGCGGTGGCCAAACTGCATTATTTCTACAGTATAGATGTACCCTCTTAATAATTACCTGCAGTAGACAATGGCCCATCAATAGAGGTGTTCTCCTCATCTTCCTGCTCCACTTTTTTAAGCACCAAAGCAAAAAAAGCAGCAAATCCTAGAACCTGGAAAACATCAGAAAGATACATTTGGCACTGGATTCAGTCTAAAATAAGTGATTCTGTTGTCCCACATACAGTACTTTCCAACTCTTATGATTTGGCAGGGACAGTCCTGGGTAATTCTCCGCTGTCCCACTTTTTCAGCTGGTTTTAAAATGTCCCGGTTTGTCATCCTGACCACACACATGTTGCTCGGCCACATGTCCTGATTTTCATTTTTTAACTAAAATTCCTAGACTTATACATGAATGCACACACACACATACTGATAGATTGTATGAGGAGCCCTACCTTTAATGGCTGTGTAATGAAAAGGCTTTCAAAGAAGGAGATAGCCATGGAGATCAGCCACTTGATGGAGTTGTCCTTGCCATAATGCAGCCCATACAGCATGGTAAAGAATCCAGATACGCCGCTGGTGACTGCCACCAGGAGCCAGCCAATGTAGACAAACCACCAGGGCAAGCCTTTGGATGTGAGCTCTTTCTTACCGTCTTCTGGAAGGCTGGGAGTAGGTGAGCCCCTGGCAAATCAAGAAAGATGCTACATGATGCAAGAACTCCAGGCAGTGTATGATGAAAATCCAAAGCAAGAAAGGGTCTGAACAGACAGGCCAAAATAAAGCTGCTTCGGGTCACTGTGGAGGTATGCTATTTAAATGACACACACATCTTAAGAGGCCAAAAGCTGTGCCAAAGATGCCCTCCAGTCCTTAGGACTGGAGCATGACTTTAGAGTGGCTTCTGGCCTCTTAAGTCGCATGTATCATTTAAAGAGCATACCTCCAAAGCGACCCGAAGCAGCTTTATTTTGGCCTGTCTGTTCAGGCCCAAAAATACACCTAAACTTGGAAAGGTGTTGAATGAGGAAGAGAAGGAGAGCGATAAACATCATTCTTCACCCGAGACTGTGACTTTCCCTGTAATCTTAGGCAAATTAAACTTCCGCAGCCTCTCCTACCCTCCAACTGTCCTGATTTGGCATCTGACTATCCTCTGCCATTCCACTTTTTCGGCTGCTTTGAAAATGTTTGTTTTCTCCCAGTTTCTCTCTTTGTCCCCAGCTTACTTCAGTTGCTACAAACTGAGCCCAAAGTGCAAGAGTAGCTTGTACTCAAGTTCGGGGGGGGGGGGGTGCCCTTCCCAACAAGCTCAAGCAAAAGCAAACTGCTGCAACTTTTCCTAGGTTGTGTGTTCTTCCACATTAATAACTTTACCATCTTGACCACGCTCTGATGTTGCTTTGCCATACATGTCCTGGTTTTCATCTGCAAAATGTTAGAATGTCTGTGTATCTGAGGCAGATACATACCTAAAAGCACAAGATCTCATCTGATCTTGGAAGCTAAGCAGGCTCAGCTTCAGCTAGGACTTGGATGGTAGACCACCAAGAAATCCTAGACACTGTAGGCTATTATTTCAGAGGAAGGAACTGGCAAAACCACCTCTGGATATTCCCTGCCTAAGAAAAACTTATGGAACTTATGGGGTTGCCATGACTCAAGAGGTGACTTGAAGGCATACGCACATACACTGAAAGAGGGTTTTACTTTGTCAGAAGGTTATGAGAGCAAATGGCCTCCAAAGGGGCCTTCCCAGAATATCGTTCTTTTACCTCTCACTGACGGATGCTGCAGAGGACAGCTGGCTTTCCAGGAGGCCCTTCATGTGCTGCACCTGCCTCACAGCCTGAGAGTAGCTTTGGGGGCTTTGGAATTTATGTGGCCCCAACAGCTCCAACTCCATCTCCACATGTTGCAACTGCTTGTAAAGGCAACGGTTGTAGTCACGATGCTTCAGTCTTCCCCTGATTCCTTTCTCTGGAGTTGGAGTCCTTGTCTTCTCTGCAGGGGAGGAAAAAATAATAAAATAAATTATATTTACCTGGAAACAGCAAAACATTTGAAAAATGTATTGAGTGGTGACCCTATACATATACACTGAAAGTGTGTTGCATTTTATCATGGTTGTGAGGGCAAGTAGCCTCAAATGAGGCCTTTGGAATCTCTCTCTTCCCCTTAAGCTTAGGCAAAATAAACTGCTGCAGCATCTCCTAGGGACTTCTGAATAGTTTGCCTCAAAATGGTCCTAATACTGGACTTCATATTGAAAATGTTTAGGGGGTGCCAACTGAAGCCAAAATGGCAGCACTAACAATAAAGAGATACAAGCATGCTTGCCAGGGGATAAATATGGGGAAACGATGTGGGTGTTGCCCCCCCTCAAATGAATTCTGAATTCAGGTGTGTTTTAGGGGCTTATCACATTTATTATTAAACCGGCTTACCTCTATGCAGTTTAAGGGTTAATTCGGGTGGCACCCTGATATCATATACCCTGATAACACACACTTTACAGCTGAAATTGCTGGCTGAATACATCCCAGTGCCATCTCTGCTTACAGAGCCACTTCTCCGGCCTCCTGCCTAAAAGCAGGGTCATCTCTGTCAACAGCATAAGACCTTTACCTCCATTATACCCACTTCTCTCCTAATACAATTTTTTCAAAATGTAGATTTTGCACAACAAATGACTGAGTAATTATTGTGCCAAATGCACTGCAGGGCATGCTGTGAATTGCCCCAGAGAGAGAAAGAGAGATAAATCATCATGCACCAAAAAATGTGCGTCTGCCTCCTGAGAGACCAGTCTCTGCCCTTGGATGCAGCGATCACCTTCGCTTACCAGAATCCAACTGTATCCGAAAATTGCCAGCTTGTAACTTACCTTGTAAATCCACCAACCCGAGGGTGATGATAATTGGATCATCTTTCTTCTTGCTCTCGTCGTAAAATTCCTGTCCAATCCTATTCTGCTGGCAGATGACATCCTCAACCAAAGCTAAAAGCTTATTGATATCGGTTGATTTACCAAAATCAGGCTCAGGAGAAGGCAAGGGTGCCTTGAGGGTTTTGAACAGGGAACTGGCAATTCGCCGAATATCCTAGACATTTGGAAGGGTGGGGGGGAGAGATTTGCTCAGATTATGAAAATACCATCTGCGTTCATTCATGCCAGGTTTAACAACCTTAATCAAAAGATTAAAACTGGATGAAAATGTTTTCCCCTTTAAAGTGACAGAGTAACAAAGTGTACCACTCCACCATCCTGAACTAAGCAATTTCATCTGATTTCACTAACTAAGCTGGATCAGACTTGGTTAATACTTGGATGGGAGACTACCAAGAAACCCACACAACCTGAGAGAGCTACTTATTGCCATGGCATTTAAAGTGGAACGATAGCACTGTAACTGTGTAGTGTGAATGGCCCCATGGCACATTATTTTGACCATGTAGATTATTTTGACCAAAGTGAACCATGCACTGTCCACTTCGATTGACCGAGGGTCTCAAAGCAGAGGTCTCTCATCACCTCCTCCCTGAGCTTTCCAGCAGATTCTAACAGTGAGAAGATAACTAGAAATGTTCTCTTAGGTAAGGGCATATGCGTTACTACCAACATAAAGCAGCACTGGCTGTTTGCACCACATACCTTGATCACAGCCTCAGGAGAGAGCGACACACTTTGGGTAACCTGCTGGGGAGTAGCAGGCAGGTCAGGGGACACCCGCCCGCTTTTCCCTGGCTTCTTCTCTTTCTTAGACCGAGGCCGAATGTTTCTGAAGATCTGCACGATGAGCAAGTTGATGGGGAACATCAGGAGGGAGCTCTCAAAGCCGATCATCACTTCTTGCCATGTGAACTCTATTTTTCCTGGTGAGGTCAGTTGAACAGTTACTTACAGTCCCATCGTGCCAATACACAACTAGGCTACATCTAGCCTGCATGTAAACCCCCCAGTAACTATAGTTTTTTGTGGGGTTTTCAGGCTATGTGGCCATGTTCTAGAGGACTTTATTCCTGACTTTTCACCTGCATCTGTGGCTGGCATCTTCTGAGAAATGATGCCAGCTACAGATGCAGGTGAAACGTCAGGAAGAAACTCTTCTAGAACATGGCCACGTAGCCCGAAAAACCCACAAAAACTATGGATGCCAGTCATAAAAGCCTTGGACCCCCAGTAACTGTCTAACTTCCAGCACCCTGTTGCTGCTGAATTTACCCTGATAGCAAAAGGGCTATCTTTCCTTTTAAACAAGGTGTATGCTCCCAACATGGCTTGTTTGCACTGGAACCATGCTCCCCAAAGCCTCCTTATATCCAGAGGTTAGCCATCCATGTGCTAACTAAACAGTGTAGCTCAAACCTTTTAAGAGTGGCTTCCACTGACATTCATCAAGAATTAGCAACAAATATTTGAAGAACAAAGAAAACAAATCCACACTATTCAACACACATCATTCAAATTCTCTCATATGAACATAGATGGAGACCCTGAGATGGTTAACTGACCCATCATCTGTCCAGGATTTCAGGCAGGAGTTTTTCCTGCCCTACCTGGAAATGGCAGGGATTGAATCTGCGATCTTCATGCAAAGTAAGTGCCTTACTACTGAGCTATGGCCCCTTTGCAAAGATCTTCTAAATCCTTATAAGATTCCTGCAAAGCAGATTTCCAAAACATCAGGAAGAACAAATGTTAGACATTGGAAAATGCTGCCTTGGAGAGTAGTGGAGTCTCCTTCTTTGGAGGTTTCTAAACAGAGGCCGGATGACCATCTGCTGGGAGTGTTTTGATGGTGTATTGCTGCATAGCAGAATGGGGTTGGACTGGGTTGCCCTTGTGGTCTCCTCCAGCTCTATGAATGGATGCTACTGATAAAATAACTCCTTTAAGGACAATTGGTAATGAAAACAACTCCAAAGAAAGAAAAGTCCATCAGGCATACAACTCGTTCTCACTTGCCAGATTTCCTTATTCAATGAGTCGTTGCAGTACCATGGCTTCTCAATGGCCCCATACAGACAGGCCAAAATAAAGCTGCTTCGGGTCACTTTGGAGGTATGCTGTTTCAATGATGCATGCGTCCTAAGAGTCCAGAAGTTGCACCAAAACCATGATCCAGTCCCAAGGACTACAGCACAGCTTTGGCGCAGCTTCTGGACTCTTAGGATGCATGCATCATTGAAATAGCATACCTCCAAAGTGACCCGAAGCAGCTTTATTTTGGCCTGTCTGTATGGGGCCAATGTGAGGTTAGTTTGTAGTTACCTAAATCCATTTTCTGGTCCGCTGGATCCTTGGGCACCCCCCAGAACATGATACTGGTCAACATGGTGCACAAAAGCAGTGAGAAACAGCAGGAGACCCTCTGGGCGCGTGTGAAGGAGCTGCGTGGACAGCGATTGAAAATAGAGTACCAGATATGTCCATCACGGAAACCTTTGGAGGTCTTCATAAAGAACAGATTGCTGGGGAGAGACAAACAAGATCAAATGGGATCACAAATTCCTACGCTCTGCAGCAACAGGTAGCACCAGCTGTTGCCCATACCCTAGAAATCTACTCACTATCATATTACCAGGATGCAACAGAAGCAAATAAAATAGAAATCTGGCCCATTTCTGCAGCCCTACTGGAAGAATACTCACATTTCCCCCCTCTTCCCTCCTTAGTTTGGGATGGAGAAAAGCTGGCTGCAGTGAACGTTTACAACTGAGAACAAAACTCAGCTATAGGCATACCTCCACCATATGGCTGGGCAACTTTGCAGACTGATGTTTTTGAACTACAAGTCCCATCAGCCCAAGCTAGTCAGGATAACCACTACTGATAAAGGATGGTAGATGTTGCAGGCCAAAATAAAATAAAATCTGGAGGTTCACAAACTGCCAACCTCTGCCCTAGCACTTGGTTGAAAGGATCTGCATGGTTCTGGGAGGCTGTTCAAACGAGAGCCGGACAGAGAGCCAGGGACAGAAGGTTTTAAATGGACATTTTTCAAGCTCACGTCATTTAATATAAAGCAAATTTCACCCACAATATGCACAGGTTATTGAGAAACATACCTGTGGAAGCCTGTTTGAAATGAATGGGATTTGTGCTTGAACTGAAGGCTTAGGTGGGAAAAAAGTGGCAATGAACCAATGGCAAAGGGAAAGCCTCCCAGGCACACATAAATGATCAGCAGACCAGATGAAATGCTACCCTGATACCCCCCAACTCGCCCAATTTGACACTTTTCCCCGAAACCACTTTTCCCAGAACTTTTCCTGATGGAGAAAAAAGATTCAGTGCTGCTGCCACTGTTTGTTGTACCTGAATTGCTTCATATCCTGCTCAGTAGCAACAGGGAACACTTTATCCAGGACACAGTCTCCGACATCAATGGCTAACCAAGAGTTACAGAGGAAATACCACTTCTGATCAGTGGCAACATCATGAACCAGCACACGGTTCACATACCTATGAAGGAATCACAGGAGGAAGGTTTAAGGAAGATGGAAAAACAGGGCCACCATCAGCTTTTTTGAGAAGATGGCTCCCTTGGGGCTTTGGGTTTGTCAGCTGTCATCTGGCAACCAGTCCACTAGCCTGAAGAAACTCCTTGTGCCTGGGTTTTCTTGTCCTCTTCTCCTTACCCTTTTGTGTGGTGTTGTTTTTGAGATTGTACACCTGTGGGATGGAACTGTCTTTTCACAAAATTATACATGGATGCCTGGCCTATCCAGCTGTATATCACTGTATAGCTACTAGAAAGAGAGACAGAAAGAAAGAAAGGAAGGAAGGAAGGAAGGAAGGAAGGAAGGAAGGAAGGAAGAAAGAAAGATATAGAACAGGAGAAAAATATATTGTGTACATTGTACACTGCCATAAATCCTTTGCTGGATGAAAGGCAGAAGCAATTTTTAAAAATATGAATGAAAGAAAGAAAAGACAGAGGGAGAAAGGAAGGAAGGAAGGAAGGAAGGAAGGAAGGAAGGAAGGAAGGAAGGATAAAACAGGACGGCCACATGATTCCCTTCTCTCAGTCTGATAGAAAGTGGCTTCTTATGCTCCTGGTAGTTAGAAAAGAAAAATATGTTGATGCCCTTCAACATCTTTCTCTACCTCACACATTTTACTCTGAAATGTAAAATGCCTGAGGGTTACATGCGCTGTGTGAATTGTTCCCGTGACTATGAAAGAAAGGATCAAGCATTTGTTCTGAGAGGTAATATGCCAATGATAGTTGAGAAAGAATACGCATGTATTTTCTGGGAGGTCCTACATACAGTATACACCAAAGTAAAGCAATCAAATGGTGTAGTGTTGTGGCCTCTGAGAAAGAGGGGCAATTCAGTCCTGGATTCTAATGTCACAGTTCCTGATTGAATCTTTGCCCTTGAACTCGCTAAGGGATGTCAGACAAAACATTCCTTTCCAACTTTAATCTACCACTATTGCTTCCTGCAATAGGAAAGTATGTACCTTATGGGGTTGATTTAAGACAGTAGGTGGTCCAGGAACCACTTTTATCCCAAAGAACCCTTTGGGGGCTGCATGGATTGCCAAAATAATAATATTAAATAATAATAATAATAATAATAGCTTTGGGGTTCTGCCTTCTGTCTTTCCAAAGCTGCATCCTCCAGTTGGCACACAGGACATGTGCCACCATCCCCAGCCTATGTTGTGAGTGATGAGAGTCATAGTCAAGCGTATGTGAAGGTGCCAATGTGGGAGAGACTTTTCTATATTACAAAATATTGATTCTGGAAAATTCCTCTAAACCTCAGGGGTGATTAAAAGAGGGAAAACCTTTGCAAGGGCAGTTTGAAAGGGTTTTCACCTTCATTGCTTCATCTCTTGCCTACCAGGATGGGCTTTCTCCCAAATTGTCATGCCACAGTCTGATGCTCTGCAGTTCTCCAAGAGGAAAGAGTGTGCAGAGGAGAAAGACATCTGCTCCTCCTCGCTCAAAAACGGGTGTTTCCGGATCCACAAGGTGATGCGGTTCACTCTCTCCTTCCTGGCCATACAAGGTGAGAGTCACCTGAAACAGGACAAACATGTGGTGTTTAGGATTGTTTCTGTAGCTGCATATATTTCCATGGACAGCCTTCATACATGCGCATAGCCAAATTCTGAACTGGTTGGTTCAAGCAGATAACCATAAACAAGTAACTTGTCCCTTGGCCTTTTCAAGAAAGAAGAAACAGCCCCACTATCATTTTCTGATTCAAAGGATGAACCTTTGGCAGAGCCTTATTGATGATAGTTGTATAGCAGCACTGATGTACATAGTGCTTTACAAAGGAATAAAGCACTTATAACTGCTTCAGTATAAAATACTGAAATACAGTACTAGAAGCAATACTAAAATACAATGCTAAAAATGCAATAGTGAAATACAGCGGTAAACTACAATGCAAAAAAGAAAAGCTACACACGCAGATGCAAAATACAGAATAAAACAGATAAACAATTACAGTAAATATACAGGGCATTAATCTGAAATTCCAAAAGTTTTAGAAAACAAAAAAAGTGTTCAATTTGGATTTAAAAACAGCAAGAGAAGGAGCTTCAAATCAAGTGATGATGCATTTGGTCAGTGACAGCTTATGTATGTATGAAATTGGAAACCCAAATCATGAGTCTTATTTTTCATTTTCATCACTGCAAGTAGAACAAAAATCACTCACACACAAACACATACATACTCTAGAGCTAACTATAACCCTTTCAGTATATACAATGACGTTCTGGACCTCTGCGATACCTTGGAGGTTGTAGCTGCTCCCCGGCGATGTCCAGTATAAACAGTCACCAGGTAGCGATACTGAGCAAAAGGGTCATTGTCTTCCAACACAGTTATCTTCACCTGGAAAAGAAAGCATCACAGAAGCAGAAAATACATGGTAACGAGGGGGGATTATTTGTTTCCTGGTAAAAAAAGTTATACGCTTAGTTTTTAAGGTTATACAGAACTCTTCCCCAGTTAGAATCAGAAAGGGAAAAAGAAATTACATCTTTTCATTGTATACCAGCTCCCTAGGTCAGTTTATTTTAACCCAGTAAATACTCTTCAGCAGAGATATTTAGTTCTACCTATGACACATCTGACCCTTCCACATTCTTCAGTCTAGAACCATGATAACAATCCATCCATTGAGGCCCTTGCAAACTGGAAGAGGACTATTTGTACTGAAGAAATGCAGGTGAATTCAGGTATGGCTTACTTTGGCGTCATCTTGGTTGTCTTTTCTTCTAGCCCAGATCAGAACCAGCAGATATACAAGGAAGATGCAACCCACGGTTGTCACCACAACAGGGTTGTCCACAAAGGTAGCAAATAACTCCACCGTTTTGCTGACGTCTATGGTGTTTGGCATCACAAAGAAAGAGCTCCCAAAGAAGGTCAAATGGTTGCAGAGACACTGGGTGCTATCAGGGGTTGTTTTGGGGCCAACCTGCAAGCCAAGGAATATGTGTCATTACAACCTTGCACCCATCCAAACTGCACAAAAGTGAATGTGCAATGTTGGTGAAACGAAATGAAACAAAAGATATTGAATCTGGCAGGAAAACATCTGAGTCCAGCCTTATTGTTATAGAACAACACAATCATGCCTTGGTTTCTTTCTACTCACATAGCATCCATAGTTATTCCAGCTCCCATGGTGTTCATCCCAAAATACACACTGGGATATGAAGCAACTGACTGAAATGTTTACATTGCTGGCAACAACTGCCTCCACTTCTGTTTCTGGCCTTGCTATGAAATAATACATTCCTTCTCCAAAAACAAGGTCTTCTGGGTGAAGGATCCAGGAATATACTTCACCTGGAAGAGATAAAGTTTACCTTACAGGGTTATATGACTGTTCTAGCTAGTGAACATGCTACAAAGCTACCAACACTGATTTCTTTAATTTTACCTGTAGCGTTTCTGTTGTGAGGAAGATGTACCATCAATTCATAGTCTGTCTCATTGGGATGATAACCATATCCCAAATATAGAGTAAGTGGAATGTTTTGGTCCAGCTCCAAATGAATCACAAGAGATGCATTTGTTGAGGTCACATTAACCTGGAGAGCACTGAAGTCTTGCAAACTCAACACACTTTTGTAGTCTTGTATTGTTGAACTCCTTGGCAGAATTATCTGTGATTAAAGTTTACAGTTTGAGTTCTGGGAATGCATCCAGGCTGCAAGAACCTTTAAATTTCAGTGACCAGAAGAGACAACACTGTGATTGATCCCTGGCTCACTTGTTCCCTGCCATTGGAAAGATAAACAGCACAAGGGGAGAGCTGGGGCTGAGCTTTGTGAAAGGTATATTCAGAGAATGCTGACATGGAAGAGAACTGGGTATATAGCTATACAGTGTAACCCTGAGTAGATGCCAGCCACAGATGCTGCTGGCAAAATGTCAGGAATAAACTCTTCTAGAACATGGCCACATAGCCTGAAAAATCCACAAAAAACTATGGATGTGGACCATGAAAGCCTTCAACTTCACATTAAAAAACTCTAATGCTCCACAGCTCTGTGAAAAAGAAGCATGTCAGGAAAATCACCTCCATGTCTTCCATAAGATTATGGACTGGAATGACTGTCCCGTCAAGGCTGGTGAGGGTGAGGCCTCCCACGGCACTGTGGATCTCAAAACTGTCGCTTGAGGAAAAGGGATTCACAGAGAAGCTCACCATCTACAAGAAGAGTGATTTGTTCAGAGCCAAGAACCCAATCGTACCCAACGCTTGTTGTCAGGTGAGATAGTGAAAGCAACTCACCTTGCTTTCTGACCGGTTCAGGAAACCTATGTATGGATTTTATCACACTGGGGCTAATTTCGGCATTAAAGAGAGATTAAAGCACATTTAAAGCAACCCACAAATAAAGCAAAAATGGCAAGTAATTGCATGGATGATTATCACACGCAACTGCACAAATAAAGTGATATCACAAATGCATTGTCTCTGAAATACTGAAAAAGATGTGTGTTAATGCTTCTTTGCAACCACTTTAATGGTGGGTTTTATGTGGCGTTGTGTGAAATCGTTTCATGTAATTACGCGATTTTTCCAGGATATTCACGGGATAAACTCCCGGTCTCCTTTGTGTGGAAAACTCCTACGACTGACAATGTTTTTGGATGAATTAGGTACGCACGATCAAAGGCCAAGATTTAACACGATACAACCCATATCAGTCTTTTCCAATGTGTGGGGCTATATCTCCCATCATCCCCAGGCAACAAGGCCCACACATCAGAAGACCACCATCTCCCTATGTTGGGAAAAAGGTGGGATATCAGAAAACAAAAATACTACTAATAATATTGGATGGGTTACAATGAACAGAGGTGGCTGGATTAGCTTAGCCATCACTGTTACACCAATGTTGTTATTATGTTTTAAGCAATAATCTTAACAAGAAAAGAAGACAATACATTACTAAAAAAATCAAATCACAATGAAAAATGATGTACTTGCCCTGATGTCCACTGTCTCGTCGCTTTCTTCCAAGACACGAATGGAAGAGGCAGAGGGCAAAGTGAAGCTAGCTGAACTGGAGCCAGAGACGCTAATGGATGCACTGTCTATGTTGTCCGTCTGCAACCTTTCCAAAGAAGGATCAGGGGGTCAAAAATCAGAAAAGACAAAGACACACAGGAGATGAAAAGGAGAAGACAATTTCCCTTGGAAACAGAGTGATGCATGTCTTGCATCCAAGTTAAATTATCTCTATCCACTGAAGGTTTATATGTACAATTGTGGAAACCGTGTTTCAGGGTTGGTTTGTTTTTATTCTCTCCTTTGAATTGTGCAATGCCATCCATTGACCTTAACATCTGATCAAGATTTTAATCCTAGGCATCTGCATTGCCAGTGCCCAAATCCTAGGTCCCCCACATGGGTACTTTGAGACTCAACCGCAAGTATTGAGCAAAGAAGTACAAATGCTGCATGGTATATCTGCTTAATCTGTATAATCGGTATGTAAAAGACTTCAGCTGTGTCTACACAGAGGAAAAGAACCATTCCTACCCTGTTCCTGCCCTGTCCTGTTTAGATGAAGCACAGGGCCCAACTCATGCTCCAGGGTGAATCTTTGGAGTAAAAAGAGTCTTCTTTGGCTGCAGACCAGGCTGGAAACACTAGAGAATCCTGTGCACTGTGCGCTGATGAGGAGACGGGAGGAGCACTGGCCACTGACCTCTTTGTGCCTAGAACTTCCATCCCTCTGCCACAGTACTTTCATTTTCAAATTCACATGATTCCAGTACCATTCCTTTTGCAGACATGCAAACAGTTTGCACAAGTGTACATTAGTACAACAATACCACTAGTACAATGCACAGATGCTCAATAGGATGGCTGTGGTTTGGGGAGTTTGTGGCCAGAGCTGCCAGTATTGGCTTGTCGTGGGTACCAGTTATCTGGACAGCTGGTCTTCCCCACAGATCCAGAAAACCTGATAACAATCTGGTGCAGACATGGCCTTCATCTCATGTGACCTCATCTCATGTGTAGTATGATTCCAATCTTCCTAGCTCATTAACCATGGATGGCATTCCTATGAGAAAATCCAAGGGACGTCTTGTTCTTGCTTTGCTGACTGAGAAGTCTGAATGCTGATTTCATACATTTTCTCCCAGAGAGAGACAAAAAGCATTCAAAAAAGAAGAAGGGCTGCTTACCTGTTGATATACATCACTGCAGAAGGAGCTGTGAGCACCGTGGGTTCATCATCTGGCAGCTTCCCAATCAGGAGAGCGCTTTGGAGGTTTCCAACAGCAGTTAAAACTTGCTGTGACACCAAACTCTAGTGTAAGAAAAATAAAGAACATACTTTGTCATTTTCTGATGGATGTACTGAGTAGTTAGGTTCATCCTTTGCTTGGAACTGGTGAATCCAAGCCTTTTTCAGACCTCAGATTTGTGGTTTCTTCATTATCATATAAAAAGTAATCACCTGTGAACTCTCTGGGGCAGAAGTGTCCTCTGTCCTGTTCTGACCTCCAGCCTCCAGGACGTTGCTCACTGCTGCAAAAAGGTAGCTGGCCGCCTCCTTGCGCTGTAGGTCATCTTGACCATCTTCACTATTCACAATCAGCAAAGACTCACTGACACTCTTCAATGTATGACCAGCTTCCACCTGGACAGGGGGAAAGAATTTGTGAGTAAACATACTCTCTTTCTTGAATTTAGTTTATGAACTTTATACTCTTGTGATGGCTGGGTCTCCAGTCATCTGGGAACTTCTCCTGAACTACAAAGGGTTAATCTGGGAGGAGGAACATGCTAATGAGAGATGACATCACATGCTAATGAGCTGTGACATCATAGCTGATGTAAGGTCTAACTGACCAATCAGAGAGTAGGACCGCGAGATTCAAGAACTTTCTATGGGAAATCTTTAAAAGGACTTGTGCAGCCATGCGGTCCTTTGTCTCTCCCTTGATCCTCTCCTGAGGGGGAAACCAGATGCTGTCTCTTTGAGTCTGGGAGACACAGACTCAGGGGAATGCAGGTTGAGAGGCCAGGGGGCCCTCCCTGCATCCAGGAACTCAAAAGGACTACAAATCCCATCTGCTGTGAGTAGTTAGGAATGTGTTAGTTAGTGCGTTTAGGCCTTTTGTTATTTTCAACAATGGCTTGTCTGGAATGAATTCCGTAACTATGTTCTTTGACCTGCAAGGCAAAGGGGCTTTGCAAGAGTGTTATAAATTCTTTCTATCCTATTCTATCCCTTTTTAAAATAAACTTCTTTCTTAAAAAGCATCTGCTATCTCTATACTCCTATACACGCGCCTTAACTCGGTTACTGGTTGTTCTGGGTTGGCAAGGAAGGAAACTAGATATCTCTCTCTCTCTATCCCTCACAAGTCTCAGTGTGTGTGGGGGGAGGAATTAATTCACTGAGTGGTGGCAGCGTGACTATAGGACCTCCAGGGGTCTCATTCTGCTCAACAGGGAGCGAGAATGGAGATCTAGGAGATCCTAGAGGGGAAAGTGTGACAAGAGGGGACTCCCTGGGAGTAAAGGGCCACGCACAGGGTGCCAAGGGCTCCAGGGAAAGGCCCCCAAGTCACCACAACTCTTAGCTACAGGTGAGAGGAAAGGCACCCCACCTAGACACTCACCTGTGCCAAGGAAGACAGTTCTTCGCTCCTGTAAGTGACTTCTTTCAGCACTTCCGACATCTTAAGTGCTGTCTGCATCGATGTCACATTAACAGTGGACAAGGTGGTCAGCATGAGCTCTCTCAGCTAGGGATGGTAAGAGAGGACATTAGAGAAAATTAAAGTATTGGAAGGGACTTAGAGGTCAACTAATCTGGCTCCTGGCCAGTGCAGGAACCTTGCAGCAACAGCACAAATGACAGATGGGTGGACAAGCAAGAACATGTCAAAGGAAGGGTGATCAAAATGATTAAAGGTCCAGAAACCTTATGAAGAAGGACAGAAGGAAAATGGTGTGTTTGGTTTGGGGAAGAGAAAGCCGAGAGGTGACATGATAACCATCTGTAAATATCTGAAGAAACATCACGTAGAAGACAGAGAGAGATTGTTCGCTGCTGCTCCAGAGATAGCATGAACCAGTTGGTTCAAATTACAAGATAAAGGAATTCCACCTAACCATTAGAAAGAGTGTCTTTATAGTAAGAGCTGTTTGGCTGTGGAATAGACTGTCTCGGAATTTGGGGGGGGGGGGGAATTCTCCTTCTTTGGAAGTCTTCAAATAGAGGCTGGATGGCCATCTCTCAGGACTGTTTTTACTTGCATGGCAAGGAGGGGGACTACGTGGTCTTTGCAGTCTCTTTCCATTCTATGATTTTATATTCAGCTCCAATCTCTCTTGCAATTTCTAACCGCTGGATGTAGTCATGCCCTTTGGAGCAACAGAAAACAAATCTACAATGTCTTTCTGCATGATCAATAGCCTTTTGGATATTTGAAGACTAATGCTTAGCCTTCTGTTTAATCATCTTTTCTCCACTGTTCCTTGTAAGACTTAGTTTCCAGTCCCGATATCTTACTGATCACCTTTAAACTGCCACATTTTGACTCCAATTCCCTGAAGCACCAGCCAGGCAAGAAATTATGGAAGTTGTGGCCTGAAACATCTGGACATGCACATGGCACCTCTTTACAATGAATTACTAGTAAGATGTAGGGTACATCTACACTGTAGAAATAATGCAGTTTGGCATCACTTTAAGTGCCGTAGCTCCATCCTATGGAATCTTCGGATTTGTAGTTTCACAAGATCTTTAGCCTTCTCTGCCAAAGGGAGCTCATGCCCCTCAAAACTACAAATCCCAGGATTCTGTAGGATAGAGCCATGGCAGTTAAAGCAGTGCCAAACTGCATTATCTCTACAGTGCTGATGCATCCGTAATCCTCTACAGCGTAAGCACCAGCTTCTCCTTGTCTTTCGAAAGATTAATTATTAATGCCAATTACATAATACTTTATGCTTCCCCAGCTTTTTTCTATGCAGACACCTAGAGGCATTTTGGAAATGCCAATTAGGATTTGCAAAACTATTTGTGACAATAGGCTTCATGCCAAAACAACTGCTTGAAGAACTGGGGAATGAGGCCTGGGATTTCTTGCTTTTTAGCCAATGAGCCATGAATAGGATGGTTTGAATTTCATTCTTCCAGTTTGGATTACTGCAGCAAATCCCTGGATTCCATAGCATGGAGCTACAGCACTTGAAGTGGAGTCAAACTGCATTATTTCTACAGTGTAGATGCTCCCCAAGAATGGCTGTGAAGCTCAGGGGGAAGAGCCAAATGGCTGCTGTTTTGCTCCCCATCATCCTTGCTACCTGAGCCAGTTGAATATAAATATTGCTTATATGCTTTAAGCTTTTAGATAAAACATTAGTTCAGGGATGGGGAATCTATGGTCCTTTAGATATTGTTAGACTGAAACTGTCAGCATCCCACACCATTGGCTATGTTAGCCAAGGCTGATGGACACTGCAGAACCTCAACATTTGGAAAGTTGCTCTTTTCCCATCCTTGCATTATTGGTTCCATAGAACAGAGTACAGAAATTTACCTCCTTCCTTGTATCTGTCCTCAGGGATGTATTGACATGCTCTTCCTTCATCTCTTGATTGAGAACAGAAGACACTGACTTGTACAGCTGGAACAGGGACATGCTGTTGTTCTCTCCTTTTAGGATGGTGTTCGATTTTTCCAAAATAATGGTCTGCAAGGTCTGGTTTCCACCACTTATTTCCTCAGGGCAAACCTCATAAAAGATGAGAGGAAAGTTATCTGAGCACAGAGCATCCAGAACTATTTATTCCATTACCACCAAAGACATCCTTTAAAAAAAACACAACTGATGGGCAAAGCGGATGTGACATTAATTGCATCTTTACCCTCTGCATGGTTAAAATAAACATTTTAAAATAATACACAGGGTGCGCTTCCTCAGCTTCCCTAAGAGAAAAGGTTTACAAATCGAGTCTCCCTTATATAGGATTTCAATATCGGAAATATTCCAAGATACAAAAGTGTCCACATGGCTGGCATGCAGAGAAATCCTATGCTCCAATTTTTTTTTGGGGGGGGGGGGTTCCTTTTTTTTTAAACTCCAGTGATGATCCAAGAGATTGTTATAAAAAGCACCCCCCAAAAAATAAGAATGAAGTGAGCAGATGCAAAGGCAATAACAGCTGGCAAAATCCAAGGAGCCATACGGTGATAATTCACACTTCTTTAGAGCCTGATGTATGGTTAAACCTAGACTTCAGTTAGATTTCAAAGAGGTAAATTCTGCACAATGTTGTAAAGAGGTCTAAGAAGGGCATCCTGCACCTTTCCTAGATTGCAAATCTTAGGCGCAGGTAGCAAAATGCTGGTAAAGTAAGCAATATCACACCTACCCTGACTGTGGAATTTGTATGAACTGTGTCACCATAACTGTTGGTTACAGATACATGGATTTGCAAGAGAAAGTCATTGTCCCTTTCTCCAAGCGGGAGATAAACTGAAGGGAGAACAGAATCTTGTCCACAGTGTAGAAGAGAATCTGAAAGGGGCAAATCGGATGGGGAATGAACCTCATGGCAGGATAGAAAACAGATCTCTCCATGTCGAACAAGCAAACAAACTGTCAAAAATGTGAACAGGAATTGATTTGTGTGGCCTAAAGAGGCTTGAATTACAATGGTGAGATGTACATTTAAAAAAACAGTTTGTTGTTTCTATTATATCCCACATGTACAGCAATACTTCCTTTGCATGGTCTCATGGGGATTCTGGGAGCTGTCACCCAAAAAAGACAGCATTTCTCATCTTCAGTTACCCACCAGCCGCCACCAATAGATCTCACCAAGAAAGCCTTACAAGAAAGTCACTGTAAATCGGATTCTACTTGAAGGCACATAACAACAACAACATGGGTAGAGGTGTGTGTGTTTCTCGTCCATGAATATGCTCAACAGCATGCCCAGTATGAATTGTAATTGTTGCTGTTGTTGTTGTTATGTGCCTTCAACTCAACTCTGACTTACGGCAACCTTTTCCTAGGTTTTTCTTGGCAAGATTTATTCAGAGGGGGTTTGCTATTGTCTTCTTCTAAGGACTTTATCACACAAAGGAAAAACCACGTAATTAAGTGAAACAATTTCACATGACGTTGGACAAAACCCGCCATTAAAGTGGTCACAAAGAAGCATTAACGTGCATCTTTTTACTTTAAGGATTTCAGAGATAATGCATATCTGATATAACTTTATTTGAGCAATTGCATGTGATGATCATTTGTGCAATTGCTTGCCATTTTCGGTTTATTTGTGGGATGCTTTAAATGTAGTTTTTTGTGGGTTTTTCAGACTATGTGGCCATGTTCTAGAAGAGTTTATTCCTGATGTTTCACCAGCATCTGTGGCTGGCATCTTCAGATACATAGCCCTAAAAACCCACAAAAAACTATGGATGGCGGCTATGGAAGCCTCCGCCTTCACATGCTTTAAATGTGCTTTAATCTCTCTTTAATGCCAAAATTAGCCGCAGTGTGATAAACTTGTAAATCTGTGGAAGTGTGATTCAAACCCTGATCTCCCAGAGCACACAAACCACTACAACATACAGACTCTCTATACAGATAGTAGAGCGATAAAATGCTGTAAGTAACAAATAATCTGTGACTCTTACTTGGCTCCAGGTAGAAGCAGTATGTGAGTGAGGCGCTGTCAGTTGGAGGGCACTGATCCTCCAGGCAAGAAGAGTAGCAGGAGATGGAAAAACTTGTGAGCACTGATCCTTGGCTAGGAGATATTGCACACACTGGGGCTCTTGGAAGAGGCATAGTGCTGACAATGAAGGTTTCTTCGCCATATTTGTGCTCATTAATTGCTGGAAAGTTTAGAAACAAAACAGGCCAAGGTTGGTTTGTGATGGTTTGTGACATGCCAAAGATGAGCATTTGGTTTTCAAAGAATGGAATGAGAGGATGTGGGTGCAATGATAATTGGTAAAACCTAGCAAAACCCAAGGAGCTATAGTATGAGAATTCACACTTCTAGAGATGAATTTGATGAGGAAGAGCCCATAACTGCATGCAAACAGCAAGGCTGTACTGTCCAATACAAACTTGGCTGAGAAAGAATGCAGTCCAGTAATTCCAGCATAATTACTGTATACTGTTGCAATTTGATGCTACACAACCAGTGAACAGGATTCAGTTTTTGTGTTTCAGTTGCCACAAGCCTGTTTGTTGTTATTGCAAGAAAAGATTCTCATCACTATGTCCACAGCGTACAGTATTAAAACCGTCGATTTAAAGCAAATGACCATTAAAGCAGCAAATAAAAATCCTTAAAACGGACGATCCAAATCCCGGTTCTCTCACCTGTCACTTTAATTTTAAAGGCTTCTCCTTGTGTTTGCGAGAAAGAGCTGTTCAGCACCAGCGTTGTCGTGTTGCTCTGAAGCAAAGTGAGGGAGCTCTGAGGGAAACCAGTCAAACTACAACTTGGTGGGAGCAAACTGGGCTGAAGGGGGGATCAACCACAGGAGAAACAAAGATGGAGAAAGAGTCGGTTTTCAGTAGGCTTTCCACTGTGTTTTCCAAACAAGCAGTGTTCTCGACACAGCTAGGCATTTCATCTAGTCTTCAAATGGTTGCATTAATATTTCACCTCATTTTTGCAAAAAGGAATATAATTAGCTTTTGTTAAAATTGTCTCTAACGTCTTTCTCTATTCTGTGGCACTTAGGGCCCAAACAGACAGGCCAAAATAAAGCTGCTTCAGGTCACTTTGGAGGTATGCTGTTTAAATGATGCATGTGTCCGAAGAGGCTGGAAGTCGCACCAAGCCGCGCTCCAGTCTTAAGAACTGGAACGCAGCTTTGTGCAGCTTCCGGCCTCTTAAGATGCATGTGTCATTTAAGCAGCATATTTCCAAAGTGACCCAAAGCAGATTTATTTTGGCTTGTTTGTTCGGACCCTTACTCCATAGTCATTTCCAATCTGGAAATTCCAGCGCAGCACATCTGGAGGGGACCAGTTTGGGGGAAACGCTGCTGTACAGTAAGTATTTTTGGGGTGGGGTGTTTGTGAAGATTTAGCCCTTTAAAATGCAGGCATTTTCTTTCTGCAAAATAAACTTGTGTTGTCTGAAGGTGCCAGCCACAGAAGCTGGCGAAAAGTCAGGAATAAACTTCCAGAACACGGCCACATAGCCCGAACCCCCCCCCTCCCCTTACACACACAAAAAAAACCTATAAACCTGTGATTATTGGTTTTGCACACTGATTAACAATTCATTCCAAAACACAAGTTGGAGGAGGGCTCACCTTTCTGTGGAATGTATGGTCCAAATACCATTTGTAGAGTGTGGCCTTTGAGTCTGTCTCTGTTGTGACGCTGAGTGTAACATCTTCAGTGACATTCACTGGTTTGCAGTTCACCTCACAACTAAGAGAAATGCATTTAAGATATTAAAAAGAAATCAAGAAATGAGCATATACTACAATGAGCATTATACAAGTCTCCTGCTCATTTTCTTGCCTAAGGGGCTCTTCAGATCGGCCATTAAGGCCAACCTGGGGGCAGAGTTGGGGTGTCACATCCACATGACGCATGCCTCGACACCACCCCCTAGGGCGTCCTGACACCATGCACCACTTCAAACGGTACACAGCATCATAGTACTCCTCCAGCTCTGCGTCCGCACAATGCAGCACCACAGCCAATGCGCCTTTTTCAGGGCGCTGTCCCTTAGGAGCTGTGTGTACAGTGCCTTAGCTTCCTCAAAAGATCTCCATCTGACACAGGCTGCAGAAATTACACACTTTAACTGTTGTGCCTCATTCCTATGGAATTCTGGAAACTGTAATTTTGTGAGACGTCTAGTGCCACAACAAACCACAGTTCCCAGAATTGCATAGCACTAATCCATGGCAGTTAAAGTGGCACCAACCTGGATTATTACTGGAGTGCAGATGCAGCCACAGACAGAATTACAGAGCTGGGGAAAGTAATACAAGTGGAGCACACACCTGATTTGTGGGCTCAGGTCTCGTTTTGCTGTGATGTAGAGACATTGCTCATCCTGCTTCTCATCCATTTCTGGGTTTTTGACTGTCACTTTCACAGTCACTGCTGAGCTGGGAGGAGGAAGGCAGGCAGGAGGAATCCAGATCTCCCTTTGGTCCGTCTGGATGGACTGTTTTTGCATGCATTCAGCCCACTCAGGCCAGCAGTAACCTGCAAAGGCATGCACAACCCATTCATTCCCTTTTCTAAAACAAGGTGGTTCTTTCCTCTTCAGATCCAAACCAAACATACCCTCCGACTGTCCTGATTTGGTAGGGCACAGCGCAGGGGGTAAAACGTCACAAAAACACCCACAATCCACATACCACAAGACCAAGTGTAGGCAGAGTTGTTGCTGTCCTCAGGCCAACCAAGAGTAACAGTTGTGAAGGGTCCAATGTGGCGGCTGGGTTTAATGTATATCTTATTTTTTCCTTTGTCTTCCTAATGCAGAAGAAAAGTCAGTGATCAGAGCTATGGCATCCATGTGCAAGCAAGGGTCTCTTCTCATGAACAAGAGATTTTTCAAAAACTTCATCTATTTAAGAGAAATTTTCTTTGTTTGCATCTACTGACAAATCTTTGCTAGTTTTATCTTCTTGGGATGCAGTATAAGTCTCATATTACAGAAAGAAGATTTAGCCTAGAAGGCATGGAAATTCAAAGTCACTCTAAAGACTTAATGGGTAAGCAGAAATTTCAACTCATTTGTTTCGCTGGTGCAATTTTACTGTTTTGTTTTATTATTTTATTTATGATCTGATGGTAACCTTACTGAAGCATAGCTTAAACATCTTTTGCATAAATAAATACAGTAAACAAATCAAAGGTTTTAACCACTATATCATGTTTTTAAGAAAAAGAAAAGCAGCTAGCTAAATAGCTGTGAAATATTTCCAAAAGGAATTTCTCAGTATTTGTTCCCTTTTACCGCCGTCTACCCAAAACCTCTTCGATACTCACAACTCGTCTTTTTATATTTGATTTCTCTTCGTCCTCAAGAAGATCTGTTTAATGTAAAGGAAACAACTTTCAGTAGTGTAAATACAATGATGAATTGTCCTGTATAAATCACTAGTAACCATCTTCAAAACACCTTAGTTTCCCACCACTCCTTTGTATTCTCTCCTTCCCTCTGCATTTTCTTCTCTCCCCTCTCTTTCTTTTTCCTTGCTCTTTCTCTCCTTCCATTCCCATGCTGTTTTAGCCATTCCTCCTTCTCACTGGTCCCTTACCAGGCAACACTCAACTATAGATTTTTGTGGGTTTTTCGGGCTATGTGGCCATGTGCTAGAAGAGTTTATTCCTGACGTTTCACCAGCATCTGTGGCTGGCATCTGCAGAGAATGGTGAAAATCTATGGATGCCGGCCATGGAAGTCTTCGACTTCACAACACTCAACTCTCTGAAGACCTTGGGAGACTTGCAAAGGAATGCACTACACACAGCTGTCCATAGGCCCTCTTGAGAAATTAATATCACAGACCTGCTTGCAGCTACACCTCCTATATCTATGCATGCATCGACACTGTAGAAATAATGCAGTTTGACACTACTTTAACTGCCAGGGCTCCATCCTACAGAATCCTGGGATTTGTAGCTTTGTGAAGCACCGGAAGTCTTTGGCAGACAAGGCTAAAGGCCTTGTAAAAAATTACAAATCCCAGCATTCCATAAGATGGAGCTACAGCGCTCAAAGTGCATTATTTCTACAGTGTAGGTGTAACCTCAGAAAGGTTAGGGAAACCTTCCATCTAGTGACTGAACATGGTATTTCTGGCTACATGTAGATTTAAAACTACTGAAATTAGTTAAGCTGTTTTAAAATCCAAATGACACAGCCTTAGGATCCCTGTAGTGTCGATGCTGAGTTGCAAGTGTTTAGATTTCACGAACTTGGAACTATTGATGAGACTCACACTACTGTGTAATATGGCTTGTGACAGTTACTATAAAGCAAAAGTAGAAGATTGGTTTGAAGGACACATTACATCACATACTCAAACATATTCTCTTTCATTACTATAAATGGGATTTCAATCTGGAATCAATTAAAACTGAAGGGGAAGAAGAGATAAGTGGGGACACAATTGTTCTCTAGGAATCTGCTACCTTCTGCCAGAATACATGTTTCCACTATGCACCACCATGTTTTATATTCATAGATAAAACAATAACATGAAAGGCACAAGAAGTCTCTAATGCTGTCCCATTCTTGGCCAGTCGATGCATGAATGCTAAAGCTCTTTGCACTTTTCAGGACATTGAGGGCACATAGCAGCATGCATAAATTGTGGCGGAGGTTGAAGGAAAGTTGAACTAAAAATTCTTTTTGCTTTATTGACCAATCTTATTTTATGCAATTGTTGCGGAGCATTAAACAAGGACTTGTCATTACCTTCTTTATGAGAACTGTTAGATGACACTGTGACTGTTCCTACATCAAGGCTCATGTTGGAGAAGGCATTCATGGCAAGCACTTTGACCAGAAAAGTACCTATCAAGGAAACTATGCCAACCATCAATCAAGATCACAGGGTTTTTGTTGCTGTTGTTTTTAAATGGTGTGCCAAATCAAGATCACAGGGTTGGCAGATTAAGGAGGTGGAGGTTGGTAGGTTTGGGGAAGACGATCAAGCAGGAAAGGTATAGCTCTAACTAGTCAATGTATTTGTGGGCATCTGGTCCAGAATGTATATCTTGTAGTCTTCATTAACCATTAAACAGGTTCTTATGCATTTAAGTGGCACAGCAACTGCAAAAGATATGCAAAACTTTATCCCATTTAAAGGGTCAAGAAGCAGAGGGGCTGGTCCCGAATACAACAGCTCGCTCCCTTGCTTCTGGACTGTCATACAAGACTTTTAAATTCACATCCCGGACTTGTTCTTTGACTTTTATAATATCTATGCTAATTTAGGTACAACTTAAGCAAAGTACACAAAGGAAATAATAAATTGTTAGAATGAATTTCTTGTTGCCGTCGGTGTTTGCAGGGAGTTTCAAATGCTATGCAGCCTCAGATGGGAAAGGTCCACCCGTTTCCATCTCATTTCAATGAACCTGCCTAAACTATAGTGAATAGTGATTACACTTGCACTTTTATATGGGAGTACCTTCAGCCTCCAGTGGGATTCTGTAGGTTTCAGCTGCTCCTTCGGGACAGTCCCTCCAGTGCGAAAAGGTTTCATTTGATCCCGTCACTTCAAACCTCAATTTTTGGGGAGCACCATGACGAACAGAGACTTTTATTTCCAGACCTTCTCCTAACTCCACAGAGTGGGAGGTTAATTCAGCTTGAAGACCAGAGATGGGCTCGACTAAATGAACCATGAGGGTTTCTGTAACCTCCGATTCGGTGGTGTTGCTGGATGCAACAACTTCAAGGCGATGTATCCCAGGACCTATCAGCTGCTGAGATGCGCCATCCAGGGTCAGATTATAAGGAACGATTCCTGCCTTTGCATGGGACTCCATCACAGTCTTGTTGTTGCTTAGGACAGTATAAGTCACTCCAGTGCCTGTAAAGGAAAAGTTTAACAAGATATAATTCTTATAATTCTTGCACATGAATTATAAACTATACTTTATTCCCCAATCCTCATATAGGACCAGCATATGCTTTAGTGCAAAGGTGGGCAATGGTGGCAGTTCTGAGACCCAAATTTCTGCCACGGAGACGTGCCAAGAGCCACACAGATTGTGATCTGGAAGTGATGTGTTTCCATGGCTAAGAAGGATTTTCAATCCTATTCTCCAGAATCATAGTCCATGGCTCAAAGAACTCCATCAATTCAAATCCAATTAAAAAGATTGTATGTACAGCGCTGTGTAAATTTACAGCGCTTTATAAATAAAGGTTAATAATAATAATATGCAACATCATATTTTCCTGGCTTTTAACCCAATTTTCTTCCAGAGTGCTTACAGCACTTTTTCTTTCCTAAATCTGTTATCTCCTTGATCCTTAGAAGGATCCTTGATTCTTTCCTTAAAAGCTTAATAAGCTGAATTTCAACTGAAATAGATCAATTGAAGCAATGGAAAATATCAAAGTGTTAACATAAATCAGTTTCCCATTGAGTCTGTAGGTCTGCACTGTTTTCAGATTTAATAATAATAATAATAATAATAATAATAATAATAATTTATATACCACCTTTCCAACAGATCAAAGCGGTTACGGATCAAAGCGGTTCAATTCTTTTCAGGATGTTTTTAAAGTTCTTGTACAAAATGGTTATAAAAACTATTTACACCTGGTACACTATAAGTCTCTCCTATGCTCTGTGGTGGATACGTGGTTCAAACTCCCATAAAAATGTGAAAATAATAATAATAATAATAATAATAATAATAATAATAATAATAATAATGTTAATGATAATAAATCTGACCTCCATTAAGTTCCACTTGAATCCACAATGTCTCCTGATAGAGAGTCCTGCAGTGAGAGCTGTTTCCTACTTCATACTTGCTGAAACACCTGGTAATAGTCAGCGCATCCATTTTATCTTGGACAGTTAGCAGTTTTTGAGCCGTTACGTGCCATTCACTGGTTGTGCATTCCACAAAGACGGTGAATTCTCCAGGAGAGTCATAGCGATGGCTCACATTGCTCAACAAGCTTCAGAAACACAATGGGACATGTTAAAACAAATAAAACAAGCAGTATCTGCGGGGAGATTTGCAATGTGTGCAATGCTTCTGTTCAAACTACCACCAAGCCATGGCCTCTTTCAGGATACTCTGTTCCTGAAATATGTAGGTTTGCGAGGCATCAACACTCTTTGGCAGAGAAGGTTAAAGAAACTGTACAACTATAAATGCCAGGATCGCACAGGATGGTGCTATAACACTTAAAGCAGTGTCAGTTCACACTATTCTTAAAGTGTAGATGCACTCTAGGATTAGTAATTTTTGCAGTTTTCTCCCCACACTGTGAGAGAAAGCAAATACTTTTGCATAGTTTTCACCTGGTATTCACGCATTCCCAAAGAGATTCAGGAAATCATTCTCAGCAAGAAAACACATGGCTCTGTGTGTGTGTGTGTGTGTGTGTTTGGCAAGAAAATTGTGGGAGATTTGTATGAAACACACACTTTTGTATATAAAACATTGTTTCCAGGTAGCGATGTGCAAAATGTTGTGCATGTTGAAAACAGCAACATCACACGCATACCAAAAAACCAAGTGGCTTTTTGGAAACTACGGGGGAGTAACAGAAAAATGTGAGGTTTGTGCAATAATCAGACCATTTCAAGGAGAGAGGGAAAAACCTTTCCAGAAACCAACATTGTTTTCTATATAAAATGTGAGTTTTTATAACAGAAAAAAATGTTTTTTGCCCAAAACCCTATGTGAGTTTCTAGATACACTGTGTGGGGTTCGCACAAAATCTTATAATTATGGTCCAAAAAGCCACATGTGTTTCTGCAACAAATAATTTCCCAAAACACTTTGGAATGTGCAGATATAGGGTGAAAACCTGTCATTGTGTTATTCTTTCCAACCAAGTTTCCAGAGTTTCAGGAAACCTGTTTTTAGCCAAGAGACAAATAGCAGTAAATATGCTTTCTATCCCTGCCTCACTTTGCCTTATGGTAGAGCTGGCCCTGGTACAAAACAAGGTGATGCAACCTGCTGATGATGAAAGCATACTCCTAGAAACTTCATAGCACACAATGGAGTATTACCAAACTACTACTTTGTTTACAGTATCCTTGATGACTTGGATGCCGTTCTTTAAAGCAAATTGCAAAACTAGAACAAGAACCTAAGCAACCTTGTTGTCTCAACCTCAGAAATGTTTGGCTTACCTTGGTGGGTAGTATGGATCGATTGTGTTTCCGTCTCCAGTGCTAATGATACAGGAAAGGTTGCCAGAGTAAGGAGAAAGCAGCCACTTCAAGGAGATGGTGACATTTTCCAAGACAAAGCTTTCTCCTGTTACAGCCAGTCGCAAACCTGTAAAACAACACACAAAACAGTACCAGCTTCGCATGTGTGAGAGAATGTGCCTTCAAGTTGTTCGATGACTGTATCTATATAAATATTTGTAGGATATACAGTGTGTACAATAAAAATTAGATAGAGGTCAGGGCAGGTCTGCACATATTAGAGCAGGTCTAAACAGGGGTTGTATCTGCGTTCGTGGCTCCAGTGTCAATGAGGTGGTGAAACCGTTATGGGTTTTACTCTGAATTTTGACTGCTACTCTCAAAATAGAGTACTTTGGATAGCTTCCTTTGGAGTTTGGACTAAAACTTGGAGTGGATTCAAATTCAAAGTCTGGAAAATTCAAAGTCTGGGACAATCCTGAACTGATAATCCCAGTGATCTGATTTAAGAAAGACTGGGCATTTTAAAATGCTTGAGGAACATCGTTCAAATCAAGGGCAAAGGGCCCTAGTTAAGCAATTTTTGTTTTGCTAGGGAGAAGCTAGAACAGATTATTCATACATGTCACATTTTAGTACATGAAGTAAAGAAAACATCCTTTTTTTGCTGACCATGAGGGTTAGGCAGGGGTCACTGAAACCACTAGTAATGTGACGATTTAGCATTACTAAGGCAAAAGTCACACAAAATGGTTTTGAGAGACACTAGACTCTGGCAGAAAAAGCTAAAGACCTTGTAAAACTACACATCCCAAGATTCCATTTAAGAGTTACAGCACTTAAAGTGGGGTCAAACTGCATTATTTCTACTGTGTAGATGCACCCTTTATAAATTCCACAAATTTGCCCTTAGCTTGGCCCCTACAAGGGCTAGGGACCCACTTTTTAAAAAAGAACAAAATGAAAGCTTGGAACCCATACCGGATCATGCTCCAAACAAGCACTATATGGCACTCATAGGATCCAAGTTAAATCTGGCAAAACTATGAGTATGGCAACACTAATGAAAAATCCTTCCCAATATATCGCTTGATATTGTCATGGGGGTGAAAAGTGCTACGGCTTACCTTCCATGCAATGGTACTGAACAGACAGGTAGCTTCCCAAAGTAGGACAAGGGTCTCCGAAGAAAGTCCCATCAGCGGCTACTTGGCACGCTTGGAGCCCATGGCACTGCCCTGCAAGGATAGATATTAGACCGTTTCACTTTGCTATCTGAATGATTAGGGTGCAGAACGTTAAGTTTCCAAATATCTTGACATTTAAAGCTGAATAGCAGGCCATTTCATGCCACCGCCAAAGCATTAAGGATGTGATCTCTTATTGCATGATTGCTCTGAAATAGGTTCCCCGAAATGGAAGTTTTCAAACACAGGTAGGACCAGAAAAGATCCCCCTCTTCAGAAAATTAGAGAAGAAGAGAGGCACAGATCTATCATGCCTGGGCCATAGTAGCTAGAGAGAGCCCCTTCTTCCATGCTCTAACTGTCATTGCTATAACTTCTAAGGGAGAGAAAAGTTTATGTTAGATAAAATGTATAACACCTCAAGGTGCCACAAGACCCTTTGTTGCTTTGTCTGCTACATACTAGCATGGCTACTTTGCCCCCGTAAAACTCTTACCTGCAACCTCATCCTTTACACTGACCCAACTACATTCTTCCTCGACATCAAACTCCAGGCCAGTCTCTGTTACACAATAGTGAGGGGTTTTTCGGCCGAAGAAGCTGTCTCCGATTTGGATTACTTCTCCAGATCCACACTGCACCGTGGCGTTGAAATTGTCACAGGCAATGCTCTGGTTAGATTCTAAATAATAAAGAATAATGCGTGTTATGTCATGGAGGAGTGCAATATCCCACCAAAATATCTTTTTTTAGATTCATTTTCTATTAGTTGAGAATACAAACAGCCTAATTTATAATCAAAATTAAACACAACCAAAGATAAAGAAGCAGAAAGAAGAAAAAGAGAAGAAGAAATAATTTAAGGGGGGGGAGAGAAAACTATAACTATCTTCCATTGTATCAGTAGATAATAATAATAATAATAATAATAATAATAATAATAATAATAATACAAGGAGGAGATATATATATACAGATAGATGGGTGTGGGCTTAGGGTCTCTCACCAAACTCGCAAATGAAGTCAAACTCCTGGCTGCAGTTCTCTGTTATGCCCCATTCATAGCCAGAGTTCTTCAGGATATAGCCACAGGAAGATGTGAGGACTGAAGGTGGGTCTTGGTGCCAGTTGCTGTAAGTGATATTTGAGGTATCCAACCAAATCATGGACCCTGAAAGAAATTTGCACTGTGAGCACATACACGCCAACAAATGCTTATTCTGGTATCCCACTAAGATCTCCTTAGGAAGGGCAACTCTACCATTTGGAAGACTGAAGCAGTTGCTTCAGGGAGTGGATGCTGGGAGATGATAGCAAAATGCTGGAGAAGAGACCTGTGTGCCAAACAGCTAGCCTTGTGCCTCCAGCTAGTTTGCTACTTTCCAGATGTGGCAGAAGATGCCACCCCATCCCTGGTGTAGATTCAGCATTGAACAACCCTTTCACCTTTCCTACATGCTATGGAACTGTTCCAAAGTAAGATCATCAATGCATATTGTAGTGTACTTTGGTAAAGTTGACTAATGAACACCATAACTCTTTCATGCATTCAACCCTGATGTCTACGCACTTCGTTCTGGCCATCTCCTACATTTGCCTGCAGTGTTAGAAAGTGGACCTTTCCAGTGATGTAGACTTGAGTCAATTGACTCAGACTCAAGTCACTACAGTCAACTTAGACTTGACCCGGCAATAAATGATGCACAGACTTGATTCAACTTGTGACTTGAAATTTAAACAACCATTATTTTTCTTACCTTCAGTAGTTTCATTGGCAGAAGAGCTGTAGGTTATTCCAATCCACCATTCTTTGTCTTCGGAGATGTGCTCCTGTAAGAACATCTGGGTTTCCTCATTCTCAATGAAGACCAGGTGTCCCCCTCCTCTCTCACACCAGCTTTGAGCACTTGGGAAAGTGCGCTGGAGCCTGACAAACTCATAGCAGGACCAATTGAAAGCTACTTGATACTTGGAACAAGGTATCCCTTCCGAAAAGGATATAGCCTCAGTAACCAAACCGGGCACAAGAAATGCAAGAATGATGATGAGACACTGCATGCTCATTTTGACGGCTCATCAAGTCTCGCAGAGAGACTGATGCAGACCACCACCAAATCGGGACTCTTTCTGAGCCCTTTCTGCAGCGATATGAGAGCTGTCTTGTTACCTCTTCCACCTAAAGCCAGTGATAGCCTGCAAATACATTGCTTGCAATAAACAATGGTTATTGCATCTGTGAATGTGCAGGAAAATGTCATGAAGCTAAAGATGCACCAGCGGATATGAGAAAGCCTATTGTGCACCTGCCCAGCAACAAATCAAGATGATGTCCACAGCGGGATGTAATTTGTAGCCTTTCATGCGAACCTTTTGATATCTACATTGGTTGGCCATGTGGCAGCCGGAGATAAAAGAGCCGGTGAAAGAAGCCATTGTAAATGTTGTGGCCAGGCATTCAGATGCAAAATAAGCATTGAGAAACTCAGACTGCTGGGTCACCATAACAATCACCCAGAACATCATCATCCACAGTGAAGCAATAGGATGGTACATTGGTGGATAGGATAGCATCCTTCAACACACCAGAAGGCAATGGGTTAATTTAGCACACTTATCTGTCCTCCAACACCAGCCAGCAACTAAGACTGAGAATGGAAATCTTGAAGTTGTGCATCCACCATTAGCTTCTAGCCAGACTCAGCAGCTGCAGACATTGTGTGGTTACAACTTTCCCCACTAAGTTGAGACATCCTGTGTAATTCAGTAATTCCTTACTTTGCATCTGTACATATAAATTCACATATGCAATTTTATGCATAGCAAGATCCTCCTTTGTCTTCTTTTGGAGTGATATGTGTGTGGTTCCCCTAGCAATAAATGACCCTGAAAGGTCATTCAGACAAACCCAAATTTCTCATAGCAACACAAAAATCTGTGTCGCCCCTTGGCTCAGGGAATACAGACCTCGGTGAAAGGACTGTCTCATGCCTTCCCCTTCCAGCAAGCCAGCTCAAGAGGGCATTAGAGGACGAAGGCACTTTAAGGTAAAGCATTATATTATAAGTCACATCTCAGTACACAGGCAGGCTTTGTTTAGATTGTGAACTCTGGATAGGATGTGTGTGGTTTTTCTTTCTTTCTCTTATTACACTCCTTTATCCCAAAGTGTGGTAGAAGGCACACTTTGCGTGCATAAATTATGCTGGTAGTTACCAGTGTCGCACGTAGCAAAAATAGGAAAAGATCCCTATCTGAGACTTTGGCAAGCTGCTGCCAGTCAAGGAAAACAATATTGCACAGTCTGATTCAGTACTATATATGATATTTCAAGCCTGTAATCTCCTGGATGCCAAAATGATCAAATTGAGGCTGTCGTACTTTGGCCACATCATGAGAAGACTCACTAGAAAAGACAATAACGCTAAGAAAGATAGAAGGCAGTGGAAAGAGAGGAAGGCCACATGTCAGATAGCTAGATTCAATTAGGTTAAGGGCCTGAATCTACAAGACCTGAGTAGAGTAGTGGAAGACAATCAGTTTTGGGAGATGTCTCATACACGGGGTCACCATGAATTGGGGTCGATTTGAGGGTACTAACAACAACAACAAAGCAACAACTATCCTTTTGCAAACCTATGCCCACCCAAATGTTCTCTATGTTCTCTACCTTCAGATTTTGGTGCAAAATTGCATCTAGCAAAGAGATTTGCTTGATTCCTTTGAGCCTCTTTCACAATATACATTCCTCCACATTGTATAAGCTTAGTCAGCTGCTTGTGCTAGTCCCGTCACAAGGCTATAGAGGTCTTGTGTGACCAATTTATCTTAATTGGCAATGACTGATATTAATCCTTCCACTGATAAGCTATCTTGACTGGGTACAAAAATCAACCTGGGATTCAAGTTTTCACACTCGGAGCAAGCCAAGGTTCATGGGACTGAAGCTCATTGCAAGGTGTTTTTAGGACAACAAATGCTCTGTCTCTTCTGTGGGAAAGGAACAAGGACAGGTGCGCATGATCCCCCCAGAATATGGATGCTACAATTGTGTGAGACCAGGCTTTGGATCTGTAAATAGGGCTGAGCATGAACATGCTCAAAGCCCTTCTGCTGGTGTCTGATGGTGCATAGACACCAGCAGAAGGGCATTGAACATGTTCATGCTCAGCCCTATTTAAACCCTATTTCGAGCCCAGGCCAGCATATTGTGTCGGTCTGTATTGGCCCTAAATTGTAATTGCCTTTGGCCATATACAGTAAAGATTAATTGTTGAATGACTGACTTGCATTTGTCTGAAATTCTAATGAAAACCTATATATGGAGCATTGTGCACAGACTGGGATGAGCCTCGCTACAAGACAAGGATCCTCACTGAACAAGCTCCAGATTCACGTTGAGCTATTAAAAACACTTTTATTGCAATGAGAGATCATGTTCCCCAAGGCAATATCTAGCAAAGACGATGACTAGATCATGCATCTCTTGGCACAACGCGATAGCCATCAATCAATATAATTTTAGTGCAAGATGTTCTCCGCTCCAAACTGATCTGTTTGCTGTTATATTATCTGGCATCTAAGATACAGCCTGGGCAAAGTAATTTCTGTGCCAGGTTGTTAATGCTACCATTTACAGGCCCTGCTTTTACCACCGAGCGATTGTGACATATTGATAAGTGTACTTCAGTCTTTAATGTAGAAAAAAACATAATGAGTTCAAAGGTAATTGGGTAGTTGCAGTCTTACAGTTTATTATATTTGGAGTTGAAATAAACAACTGACATCTGCATCAAAATGTTGTGAGGGAAATACTCATTCTGGGTTCCAGCGTAGATGCTTTGTCTTTCTAATATCACCCTAATTAAAATAATATCTCTTAATATCAGGAAGGTCTCCCTAACATTTAAGTGGAATCTTTTTTGCTGTAGTTTTAATCCACTGCACTAGGTCTCTAATCTCTGGAGCAGCAAAAAACAAACTTGTTCCATCCTCAATATGACATCCTTTCAGATATTTAAACATGACTATCGTGTCACCTCTTAGCTTTCTCTTTTCCAGGTGAAACATACCCAGATCCCTAAGCCACTCCATAAAGGACATGGTTTCCAGACCTTGCACCATTTTTGGCTACCCACTCCATCTCATCAAGTTCCTTTTTGAATTGCTTTGCCCAAAACTGGACACAGTATTCCAGGTGAGGTATGACCAAAGCAGAATAGAGTGGCACTATGACTTCCCTCGATCTAAATATTAAACTCCTATTTATGCAGCCTAGAATTGCATTGGCTTTTTTAGCTGCTGCATCACACTCTTGGCTCATCTTTAGCCTGAGGTCTACTAAGACGCCTAGATCCTTTTCTTATGTACTGTTATACTGGGGCTCATGCACTGGGCAAGTGAAAAAAGACTTTGTATAACACTTCACTGTCAGAGACTTTCTTAATTGAGATGTGTCTGTAGTTCACAGCCAACATGACTACTAGCCATTGACAGTTACATTTTGCATGAATTTGTCCATCCCCTTTTAAATCGATCCAAGCTGGCAACCACCAGCATGTCTCCACTTATTACATGCACCTAGAAACCACCCCCCCTCCCTTGCTTTCCGTTGTCATAGCATGGCAACTGTGATGCTTGCTATGACTCTGTATTGTGATGCGCTTATGGTTCTGACTACAGTTGCATTTCATCAGTTCAGCTCTTGCTGGGAGAAGAGTAGGAAAGCAGAGCCTGCTTCCCCAATGAGTTTAAGATGGGAAAGGGAAGAGTAAAGGATAGGGTTTAGAGACAGCATGGTGTAATGGTTTGAGCATCGCACTGCATCCCTGGAGACCAGGATTCAAAGCCCTGCTTGGCTATGGGGCCCAATGGAGTGATCCTAGGGAGGTCCCAAAACTCAGAGTAAGGCAAAGGACTTAGTTTTATTCCTCGTGCGTTTGGAGAAAAGACCTGGGGTAGGACAACAAAGGTAGATGTAGGTTAAAATCATTTGGATGAGGAAAGTAAAGTATTTTGTCTTCTGTTACCAAGGAAGATATTCAAGTCAGTATCTCTTAGTGCTAAATGAATGAGATGTCATTGGATCATGATTTGTTTGGGTTTCGCTGCCAGTTAGAATCCATAATATCCAAAGCCCACAAAGCAGTGATACCTTTATTGTCGCAATTGAAATGCACAGAATACCTGTTTTGAAGTCTGACTGGCTTCTTCTTCAGGAAGGATGCTAAGAATCAGACAGGAGGAAAATATATATGATAATATTAGTGGAGATATGGCTATTCCCAGTTCAGATGGTATTGAAAGGAAATTCATGAGGGTAGATATCCCTCTTCTTCAGGACATACAAACATTAAGTTTCATTAGTAAGACAAAATGATAATCCATTTTTCCTTACCTGATGCAATATATCCAGGTATCCTCTTCTTTTTCTCCCCTCCTAACACTTTTACATTCACTTTTTGCCATAAGTCGAAAATGGCTTGAAGGCACCTCTTTGTTTCAGTATTTTCTCCAAACACATGAGAAATAAAATTAACATTATAATGGCACGGCTTCTAAAAATGAAAGAGGCAAAAATGCCTTTGTCAGAAACCTAGAAATGCCAGACCTGAGATTGTATTATTACGCGTGTTGCTTAAATTGGATAGAAAATTGGATAGACCTAAATGATTAACAGATGTTAGATCTGGAAGGTTTTAATCTGAGATATGGCTGGCATGCCTTCCTCTGGTTTGGAAAGGTGGAATTCAATGCAGAATTCAAAGACCATATAGTAAGGAGAGCCCTATGGAAGGTATGGAATATATGTAAAGGGAAAAGATATAGACAAATGCCAGATTGGATATCACTCCAAGAGGCGCCGATGAAAAAGGGGGAAAAAGAAGGAAAAGAATGGCTAAGATATAGAGATATACTAAAGATAGAAAAGGGAAAGACAAGGATCAGAACAAAGGAAGAATTAATAGCAGAAGGGCACAACATCCATTGGTTTTTCTATTTTCAATTACATGAGAGATATAAAAAAGACATTAAACAATATGGCACAGCACAAAACAAGACGGAATTAGATCTGATCCTAATGGATAGGAAAGGGAAAACCAATTCAAAATCCTATCATTGGTATATAATATATCTTGACAAGGCCTGCAATAATGATGGAAGAAAGAGACTGTGAGATTGCCACCTTCAGCTCGACACATGAAACAGGTATAGTTTAAAAGTATAGATACGTTGCACCCCGAAAAGGAAATTAAACTGTCACCAGAGGTTTTGTAAGCATAGGATTTAAGAGATAAGATTCTGCACACTCTTAGTAATGACTCAAAAGAGGAGCCACATAGTGAGATAAAGGCATGTATTTCTTGATTCGGGGGAATATTTAAGATTGTAGCTGATAAGAATAGTAATGATACAGTATAGAAACAGAGGAAGGGGGGGAGAGAAAAAGTATGAATATCAATCTAAAATGTTGAAACAAGAAGAGATTGTGCATTTTTTAAAATTTGTAAATATTTCAATAAAGATTAAACATTTAATATTAAAAATAAATAAAAATAATTTTAAGAAAAGAAACCTAGAAATACTTTCTGAGTAGTTACAACTATAGATTTAGTGCCTGATATTTAATGGTTTTGGTGGTATAAGTATCTCTGAGAGTTGCTTCAGGTAGGAAGGTGGCAAGGTCAATAAATTACAATGCTAGCCTGAAAGGATAGGGCAGAATGAACATCGTCACAGGTTGGCATTGTTGTGATGTTTACGAGGATAACAACAAGCAAGTAGAACTGATACAGACAAATATGACCAGCAATATGATTGGCAATGCATTTTTTCCAGCCTTGACCAGATGCACCTGGAAAACACAGGTAAGGAACCCAGGCCAAGTGACTTTAAAAGTTTGGAATGAATCAGGTAATGTATTTTATCTATGCAGTTCTTGATAGACCCTGATTCTCAAGAAAGAGAGGTAGGTATTTTTTATCTTGTTTTATTTTACTTTACAGCGCTCTTTTTTCCAACTTTGACCAAATGCACCTGGAAAACACAGGTAAGGAACCAAGTCAAGGGACTTTAAAAGTTTGGAATGAATCAGGTAATGTATTTTATCTATGCAGTTCTTGATAGACCCTGATTCTCAAGAAAGAGAGGTAGGTATTTTTATGTGATTTTATTTTGACATTGCATTTTATTCCAGCTTTGTCCAAATGCACCTGGAAATCACAGGTAAGGAACCCAAGACAGTTGACTTGAAAAGTTTCCTAAATGCTAATTTTTCTAAATGTTTAAAAGTACTGCACCATTTTTAGCTGAAACTGTTACCATGTAATTAATTCAATTTCTTCCCGAAAGGAAAAAGCTGCTGTTTTTCTCTGTTTTACCTTCAGCTTATTTTCACGTTATTTCAGGTTTGCAGGAATGTCGTGTGATAGACTTCACGCATTTGTGGGTGCTTTTTTTTAATTCCTTAAATCTAGTTTAAATCTCTTTTCTGAACAGGATCTCGCTCGAGTGATAAGGTCCAATGGCTGCTACCTGTCTTGAAACCTCCCAACTCTTGCAGATGATCAAGATTAAGCATTTCAGTAACTGAATTCTTTTGCATTTCTTTTTCTAGGCCAGACTGCTGTCGCCACCCAAAACCTTTGAAGGAGAAGGCGAGAGCATCAGTAGCTAGTGAACCGCTTGCGTATGGCTCTTTCTGACATGCCCAGGGTTGCACTGACCGCCACTTTTGGGGTCGGGAAGGAATTTTCCTCCAGGACAAATTGGCCAGAGATCCTGGAGGTTTTTCGCCTTCCTCTGGGCATCCAGCAGGAGTCACAGATTTAGGGCCTTTGTGTTTATTTTTTAAAGAATAAATGAATAATTTTAACAAGAATTTTCTTAGTCATGGTCTCATTTCCTATGTTTTATTCACAAATTTGCAAAAGTTAAAGCAGACTCTTGGGATCCTACTCTACGAAATGGATTTTCCCTTGCACTTCTCTGCCTCCTTACTCCCATTCTAGAGAGCTGCCATTTTGCCCCCATTAACCCAAACTACCCTTTTCCAACCCGGGTTATACCAGAAGCCTTGGATGGTCATTCAATATGACCACTACCTGGAGTGATGGGAGTTGTAGTCCAATTTACCTCAAGGTGCCCAGGTTGAGAAAGGCTGCCCTTTGATTTGCAATGAGGCTCTAAACTGTAACTAGAAATGTTGTCTTCCCATTTGAGGCTCAGACATACCACTGAAACACAGCAAAGCATTTGATAATAAAGTCCCCCATGATATTTTGATTAGCAAACTGATTAGATGTGGACTAAATAGAAACACCATCCTCTGAGGCTGAGAGACTGTGACTTGCCCAGGGTCACCCAGTGGGTTTACATGGCCAAGCCGGAATTCGAACCCTGGTCTCCAGAGCTGTAGTCCAACATTCAAACCACTACATCAAGAGGCATTAATCACTTCCCTTACCCATTTGGCCAATACTATTCCGGCCTGTTATCTAGGGGCCCATTCCCACTTGCACTTTAAAGCGATTTCCGATTCGGCTTTGCTCCGTGTTGGAAATCGATTCCAAAAGGTCACTTGCTCCCATTATGACACCAGATCTTTTCCTTACCCCAATGTAATTGCTTTTTTGGGGCATGGTTGTCATTCCCACTAGTAGCACCACTTCAAAATACCCCACCAACCATCTGTAACATAAGCGACAGCCTGGGTAGCCTGGCATGGGAATTTGGGGGTGGGGGGGCAAGGTTTCTTCAGAGGAGGTTTGCCCTTCTCTTCCCTGGAGGCTGAGAGAGTGTGACCCACCCAAGCTCACCCAGTGGGGAACGAGGAGGGTGAAGGCTTGGAAATGGGGAGGACGCCAGGGATGGCGCAGGCAGGCCAGGAACAGAGGATGCCAGAGATTTAGGAGGCAGGCCAGGAACGGACGACAACGAGGACGGAGGAGGCAGGCCAGGGACGGAGGACACCGGGGACGGAAGATGTTTCTGAAAACGATCCCGCTTTTGATATTCCCAGAATTTAGATCCAGTTTCTGCACAGGATTTGGGCACTTAGCCTCCCGTGTGTGATAAACCCCTATGTCAGAGCAAATCTGAGCGATCTTATGGTGGACAAAATTCTTGGCAGTGAGCTGTTGAGTGGCTCACCTTCTCCTCTGGACCAGATCCCAAAAGATGCCTGAAACCACTCAGCTGAACCGTTCTGTGCAGCTGCAATAGCTTTAGCCACACAAGGTTAACAACATTAACAATAACAACAACAACAAGCAGGAAATAAATAATAAATGGAATATACACACCAAACATGGCTTGTTTGTAGGCATTGCTTGTTACCTGGTTGCATGCCAAACAACAGTGGCTGAAAATCCCTTATCTACACAACCATTGAAGGTACAGGAGCCCTCTCCAATTTTCATTCCAACAGCCTTAAAACACAAACAAGCAAAGATATTAGATGTGGTGTGAGTAGGCCAGGGGCAAAAGGCGCTTTTATACCTATAGTATAGCCCATGGCAAACAATTTCGTTCCAGTTAGCCATCCAGAGTGCTAGAACTTTCCAGTACTTGGCCTACCTATATTTCAGAACAAAACCTTTCCAAATTATGAACACAATTATTTATTCTCTGAAGATGCCAGCCACAGATGCTGGCGAAACGTCAGGAATAAGCTCTTCTAGAACATGGCCAGATAGCCCCCAAACCCACAAAAAACCATGGATGCCGGCCATGAAAACCTTTGACTTCAAATAATAGCACCCTTCGCCTAAGTCCAGGTGCATCTCATTCTCCAAAGCCAGCCGAGTTATTTCGGCACAGAAAAGGCCATAAGCGCTATTCTCCATCTCTGGCGGCGAAAATACAATTGAAACGACAATTTCCTGCCTTTTCTGTCACACCCAGAATCCCCTGTCTAAGATGGCTGCCTTGTTCGGCCAAATGGTAAGGCAGGCCCTGCTGCTCTGTTTACCCCCCAAAGTCAACATCAGGCAATTCAGTATTAATAAATAACCTAAACAGCCGGTATCACTGTTACTATTTTGTTTGATAAGGCTAGGAAGCAGCCTTGATCTTTATAAATACAGATACAGGAGGCAAGGTACAAGATATAGGAGGAATAGCTACTGAAATAATTCCCTCTTCCACACCATCATTAAAGGTATAGGAGCCCTCTCCAGTTTTCATTCTGGCAACCCCAGCTGCAGTGGATGCTGGGCTGTGAAATTCA
>NC_056529.1:5030220-5056483 GCF_019175285.1 Sceloporus undulatus | reverse complement strand
GCCCTGGGCCTTGAAATTTAGTGGATGCTGGGCCATGAAATTCAGCTACAGGGGATGCTGGGCCATGAAATTCTGCCCTGGGCCTTGAAATTTAGTGGATGCTGGGCCATGAAATTCAGCTACAGGGGATGCTGGGCCATGAAATTCTGCCCTGGGCCTTGAAATTTAGTGGATGCTGGGCTATGAAATTCAGCTACAGGGGATGCTGGACCATGCAATTCATCTATAGAGGATGCTTAGGAGAAACCTCCAACACATATTTTTATATATATATATATATATATAGAGAGAGAGAGAGAGAGAGAGAGAGAGAGAGCTAAAGATAATTGTTTAAATGTTCACTTTGGGACTGAATATGTGCCCTTCTTTTTAAAAGGGTGGCATGATATGTAGCAATAGCCAGAGTGTCTCACAAAACTACAGTCCCCATTTATAGCACTGAGCCAGGCAGGGCAGTTAAAGCGGTCTGAAAGCGGGTAATTATTCCTGCAATGTGTGTTTGTGTTGGAAAACCCCTTCAGGGTTAATTCCCTGCAGGCAGGTCTTGAGGAGGAGACCGCCCCTGAGGCGGTCCTGGCCCTGCCTCCCTCCTTTTGGGAACTATAAATCCCTGGGCCCTGGGTCCCTCTCCTTTCTTCCCTGCCTCCTCAAAATGGCCAGCTGCCCCTCGGAGGCCATGGGGGCTATTTTTGGGAGGAATAAGGAGGAGAACCCGGAGCCCCTCAGAGCAGAAGTCAGAGGTAAGAACAAAGAGGGTTTCCCCCTTTTGTCTTTGGGGGAAGAAACTGGCTGCTTTGTAAGCTGCATCTGCACTGCAGGAATAACCCACTTTGAGACCGCTTTAACTGCCCTGGCTCAAGGCTGTGTCACCCTGGGATTTGTCTCTTGCTTGTGGCAACAGAGCTCCCAGACAGAGGAGGCTTCAGTGCCTAGCAAAAACTACACATCCCAAACTCAGATGTTTGTAGGAACTATAACTACTGATGCTAGGATGATGTAGGAACTACTAGGACTGCAAGTCCCAGGATGCTGTATGATTGTAGGAACGGTGACTACAAGTCCCAGGGTTCTGTGGGATGCAGGAACTAGGACTACAAATCCCAGGATTCTGTATGATTGTAGGAATGGTGACTACAAATCCCAGGATGTTGGGCCATGGCAGTGAAAGCAGCCTCAAACTGGATTATTTATTCAGTGTGCATGCCTTTGCTTGATCTGCCATTTGGGCTGATTCCAGAGGCTGGGTTGCCATCTGTCAGGGATGGTTTGAGGGAGAGTTCCTGCATGGCAGAATGGGATTGGGCTGGATGGCTTTCTTGGGGTCTCATCCGACTCTTAGCAATCGATGATCTCTTTCTATTACTCTGTGACTCCCTTCCTCCAACTCGGGATCTTATGAAATGTTGTAGGAACTATAACTCCCATCATCCCTAGCCGCTCCCCTGGAGCTGATGGGAGTGAAGTTCCAGGTTCAGGAAAGTGCATCTGGACATGTGTGTGTTTATGCCTTCTGGTGACCCATGGATTTCAGGGTTTGTTTTAGGCATCTGATATCCCTCGGCGGTCTCCCAACCAAGTCCTAATCAGGGATGAACCTGCTTAGCTTCCAAGATCCAAAGTTGACAAGCTGGAGCCATGTGTCCAAAGGAGGGCAACTGAAATGGTGAAGGGTCTGGAAACCATGCCTTTTGAGCAGAGACTTAGGGATCTGGTTATGTTTAGCCTGGAGAAGAGAAGGAGAAGGGGTGACATGATAACCCTGTTCAAATATTTGAAGGGATGTCACATTGATGATGGAGCAAGCTTGTTTTCTGCTGCTCCAGAGAATAGGATCCAGACCAATGGATGCAAACTGCAGGGAAAAAGATTCCACCTCAACATTAGGAGGAGCTTCTTGATAGTAAGAGCTGTTTGACAGTGGAAGATGCTCCCTTTGAGTCTATGGAGTCTCCTTCTTTGGATGTCTTTTAAACAGAGGCTGGATGGCCATCTCTTGGGGGATGCTTTTATTGTGGATTACACATATGCCTCATTAAAATCATCCAACATAAAATTAGATAATACACCAAGTGAACATTCATATAATTTAGAACTAACTGGGTCGGCTTGCTGAAAGAGAGCGGTCTTTAATACTATCTTTAAATTCAGATACCATGCTTAGCTGTCAAATCTCTCCTTGAACAGCTGGTCATGCCACAGTTTTAGATTAAGATGACCTCTGGGTGACAAATGCCAGTCTAGTTCTCTGTATAAAGTTTGTGGCTCTAAATGTGGCACGCCGATATGGCGGGCATTTTTTAATCATAGTTCTCGCAATGCACCTTCAAGTACACTCTGACTTATGGAGACCTTGCCATAGGGTTTTCTTGGCAGGATTTGTATGGAGGAGGTTTGTCATTGCTTTCCTCTGAGGATGAGAGAGTGTGACTTGCCCAGGGTCACCCAGCGGGGTTCTTTCACTTAATGGAGATTGAAATCTTGGGTCCAAATTGGATTATTTCTGCAGTGTCTTTTGGACGTTCGTCGTCCAATTTTAATCTGGTCCCTTAGTCCAATGCTCAGACCACTACGCTAAACTACTAGCTCTCTCTTTTCTCATAACTGCTCTGCATATATGGCTTTTAAAAAACCCACCTGGAACATTTTCAACACAAAGGGATAACAGCATCTGACCCTCTTTTTTGTCACACACATCCACACAGATTTAGAGCCCCTTCACCATTGATCACAGTCATGTTATGCAAATATATATTGGATAAACCCCCATCAAATCCAGGTAAGTATGTTGGATAAATGTCTTTCGTAAGAAGTTCATACTGGATTAGGTGGAGAGTCATTTTGTAATGAAATATGTAAGAGGGTAGCTAGATTTGGGTTAAATATTAGGACAAACGTTTGTCTGGGTCTAAGACTAGTTAGGTAATTGCAAAATTTGCTTCTGGTTATAAAAGGAATTAGGAGGGGAATGGTTATAATCCACACAAGTAAGTATACCAGAGGTAAAAAATTGTCTGTGTTCTGTGCAAAGAATGTAATTTCGTCTGAGGTTTTGCAGTTGACATCTCTGAATCTGTCACATTGAACTCTGTAAACTGTTTAGTGCAAAGTCAAAAGTAGCTAATGTGACATTTGAAAGTATGTTTGCAGCATAATGGAGATTTCCCAATGCTTTAGAGGTAACTGCTTTGTATAAACGTGTGATCTTTCTTGACCTCTCTGTCTGAGCCAATAGTCCCTGGCAAAGTGAGAGTTTCTTGCATTTCAGGTTTTTTAATACAATTTTTAAAATTCCAACCACAATAAAAAACAATAGGAAGCAAAGGAGAATGAAGAAACGAAGCAAAAGATAACTGGAGGTTCAGCAAACAAACACAGATATAGGTTTTTTGTGGGTTTTTTGGACGATGTGGCCATGTTCTAGAAGAGTTAGTTCCTGACGTTTCGCCAGCAACTGTAGCTGGCATCTTCAGAGAATGCTGGCATGGAAGACAGTGGGATATATACACAACAGACACACACACAGTGTGACCCTGGGTTGGGAGGAGTGATTTCCCAGGGTTACACAGTATGTGTGTCTATCTATATCTCTATCTATCTATCTATCCATCTATCTATCTATCGACACAAACCCCACTCTCTTCCATGCCAGCATTCTCTGATGATGCCAGCCACAGATGCTGGTGAAACGTCAGGAACAAACTCTTCTAGAACATGGCTACATAGCCCTAATACCCATAAAAAACTATGACTGCCAGTCATGAAAGCCTTCGACTTCACAAGCACAGATATATGCTTGTGTCTCACAGACACAGGCACACACTTTCTATGTACCAGGAAACAGCAAAGGTGGCCAAGTTGCACTCTAGTTTCCATGAGTTAAAACAACAGCAGCAACAACAACAACCCCACTGTTGATTTCAGCGATTGAAAAAAAACACAACCCAAACTAATATTTTCTTCTTCTAAAGCTCTCTCATTGCAAACAAAATACTGTACACAGGGAGAGGGGGACTGGAAAGGACATTTGGCCACTTTTGGGAAGATTGGACAATTTAATGTGCAAGATGGTTGTTACCCCCCTCCTATATTTGCGGGCACTGAGGTGCATAAATACTCTAAAAATGAAATAAAAATAAATGCATAAATAAAAAGTTTGAGATGTTGGGTATGGCGAGAGTGCAGCCTTCCCAGGTCTCTTGGAAGGTGCCTTGAAAAGTTGTCCATCCCTGCTTTAGAGGAAACCACAGAATGAGAGACCTTGTCAGAGCAAATTACAAATACTGTAATGACCGAGTGAGATTCAACAAAAGAATAGCTCCAGGAAAATCTATTCTACTTATCCCCACCACCAGCCCCAGCAAGAGTGGCCAAACTCTCAAGAGGTTGCTGTTGGAGTAAAAAACATCTCTAAAGCTCCCTTAGCTAATTTCAACAGCCGTTTGATCCTGGCTTTTCTTTTGACCTTCCTTTATGACCAAAGGCTTGGAAATATTGCAGTCGTAAATTCTCCTTTGCTGGATGGGTTCATTAAGTTGCGTAACTGTATCGCCAGCGTTGTTATTGACTCAGTTGAGCTGGGATTTTTGTAAAACTAACTGCTTCTGTGAAAAGACGTTGAATGAGGCCCTATTTCTAGGAAGGCCTGTCCCCTCCTGGAATTATAGATGGCTTTCGGTTCACAATAAGGGAGACTTAACAATAACATATAACCTATAACAAGAGAAACCAGACCCTGAAATCTGAGGACTCTTAACAGTCGTACGTTCAAGACACCTGTGGTTAATCTTAAAGATGAGATATCGCTGCATGTTGTCTTTCAAATATACTGAGGACCTTTCACATTATGCACCTTTAGCTCTGCGTTCTCGCTTTAAATGCCATGGGAGCTTCCTGTGGAATCCTAGGATTCGCAGTTTAGGGAGGAGCATTTGCGATTCTCATCCGAAGAGCATTAGTGCCATTCTAAATTTAATTCTGCAGTATATCTAAAGTGACTAGACTGGATGGAAATGGTGATACAAGAAGTTAAAGGGTGCTATGAAGCACAGCATTAGATGTACTACAGTACTGCCGAAAGTGGTTTGGATCAGCTGCATGGGTTGCCAGTGCATTGCATTTCCAAGCTCAGCGTAAAAAGCCAAAGATCACATTTAAAGCTTCAAATGGCTGGAGAACAGGGGCCATTTCATACTACCATGGTTGGCTATTTTAAACCTTGGTTTATAATACATTTATCACAGACAACAAATTACTTTAAAAAAAACAACAACTACTGCTGATTTTTTAAACTGGTTAGGATTTGTTTCTGAATGGCATTTCTTGCACTGTAAAATAAAGTGATTAAAAAGAAGCAACTGACGTTGTGTACTGGCCTAACAATGAACAAGTGCCAAGAAACTGTTAAAGTTAAAATGTTTTAATCCAAACAGTCGTCGTTCTGGAATTCACTAAAGTTAAAGTAAATATCCCCCTGAATCCCTTGCTGTTTTCTTTTTCTAGGGGAGATTCCAAGCTGGATGGAAGGGATTCTCCTCCGCAACGGTCCAGGCATGCACACAATTGGCGAAAGCAAATACAATCACTGGTTCGACGGCATGGCTCTCTTGCACAGTTTTACGATAAAAAACGGTAGGATCACTTCGGTTGTTATTGAATAGTGTTTGCAGTGCTGGCGTCAGACTCTGGAGGAAGAGTGACCTCACCATTCATCACAGACTGGTGCATCTCGGTTTTTGTATATAGGGCCTGTCATAATGAAATATGGAGGCTCCCTTGTAAGAGTATGTAATGCATTTTTCTAATTATGTGTGTCACAGTGGTGCCAAGGAGGATAAATCTGAGCCGTGTCGCCTAAATAGAAGCATTATTCTCGAAGAGGGTGACATGCCTTGAATTGCCACAGGATGGAGACACACAAAAGGAGACAAAGCAGCAAAGCATCTCCCTAGTTAGAAATGGGCAAGGGTTTTGATTTGGTAACGTTAAAATGTGGATGGATTTAAAACTGGCAAAGCAAAACTCTCCAGGATTGTCAAGGATTCGTTTTCGGTATGTTTTTGACCAAAACGTATCAACTTTTGCAAAATCCAGACAGGGAGGAAAGCATAACTGCTTGATCTGCCCATCCCTAATTTGTGGCAATTGGAAAAATGAAAAATTCATTATGGCATAAAATGGTGAACGGAAAAAGGGAATGGTTTTTGCCATGGTGTCGTGTGTATATTTTTCTCCAAAGGTATTGGGCTGCTCACTTTCAAAAACTAAACATTAAAACAGAAGGTAAGGATGGACTACTGAATTCACTCCATCTCGGTTTCACGTGTGACTGATAGAAAGTCCATTCCATTCCTTTTCTTGGGATTGAAAAAAAGAAATGCCCAAGTTATTCAGAGCCTTCCTTTTCAGTCCAGGTTGTAGATGCTTTTGAGTGGCTCTAAAATATTCTTGAAAGAGCTGTGGTTAAGAATTTGATGGCTGTTAACTGTCATTTGATCTTGGTTTCAGAGTTTCTATCTTTCCATTTCCCAACCATTTGTCTTGTTAATTTGAATGATCTAGCATCTTAATCATGCCTTTGCCTTTCTTGTATATCTGAGTAGCAATCTCTTTTTTGCATATGAGTCTGTGTGTGTTTTAGGTAGAGAAACTCTCCCCCTTCCTCACATAGTTCCCCCAACTGTCAGTTTTTCCCCACAACTCTTATGTGTTCACATGCAATTTGGCATTCATCTCTTCTGCCAAGCGGCACATTTGTTTTATTTTCAAAGCCAGATCAGATCACAAAATGCCATAGCGAGGTGGAGTTACTAAACCACTAGACAATCTCATACTTCAACTCTGAATCCTATGAACCTCTTAAGGCAGTTTGTTCCTCCAGATGTTTGGGACTTCATCCCCCAGAATTCCTGACTCTTGACCAAGTTAGCTCAGGCTTCTGGGAGTTGTAGTCCAAAACACCTGGAGGACCAAAGTTTGGAAATCACTGTTTTGATGGATCTAGTATGACACTTCCAAAACTAGGGGGACTACCATCCTGGATGGATGTTTTGGTTTCTTTTCATAGGTCCAAAACACACTGCAGAAATAACCCAGTTTGAGACTGCTGGCCCCGGGTGGTGTTCATTTGCATGTGTTTTTCAGGACTGGTAGCCAAACTTTGTTTACTTTCAGGGTTTCTTCTTTCCTGTTGAAGTTGTCCAGGTGTTTGTGGATTTCAGTGGCCTCCCTGTGCATTCGCTTCCTCCCAACCAAGGGTCACACAAGTATATATACCCCACATACTCCCATGCCACCATTCTCTGAAGATACCAGCCACAGATGATGGAGAAACGTCAGGAATAAATTCGACCAGAACGAGGCCACATAGGCTGGGAAACCCACAGAAAACAATGGACACCAGCCAGGAAATCCTTCGACTTCACAAATGTTTGATAAATTTGTAGTAAATTTGCTCAGAAGCCAAATTTACCATTAATTCTACCGCTCAGTTTGGGTGATGATTAAGGTTAGGCTGGCATAGCTGTTGGTACCTCCCAGCAGTGGAAAGCTATATTAAAGTCCCAAGGAAAGAGTCTCTTTTAGCTGGCCAAGAAGTAAGTGCAGCTTCCTTCTCAGCATCACAGCCTGGCATTCTGCAGGATTTTAGTTTGAAAAGTGTGAATGCCAAAGTAGGTCATTGTGGCATGGAAAGCTTGTGAAACTCACTTCAGTCTATTCATTGCAATGACCTCAGAATAAAGTGACCTTAGATTACCCCAGGACAAATAGCAATGCTTGGGAAAGTTACTTTCTTAGAAGGGCTAAAAACCCCAGAACCCCCTACCAGCATGGCCAGTAGCCATGCTGGATAGGGATTCTGGGAGTTAAAATCCCCAAAATGATAGATCCTGAGTTTTGGCCCATAGCCCAAGAGGTTTATTTGCCTCTGGATTTTCAGTCATTCCGTGTCTGAACTTTGACACAATTTATAAAGCATGGATTATTATTCTAGGGATTTTCTATACATATTTCTCTTCGGACAGTTTGTATATTTCTCGCAGAGCTAGCCCTTTTTGAAAGCAGGATTCTTTGCTGCAAGTTATCCAGCGAAACTGGGACACTTTAAAAGGAGCTGGAAAAGTGGGGTGACAGGATTAATCCGGACTGTCCCTGCCAAATCGGGACAGTTGGTGTGTATTAATTCAATATAATTTATCTTTGCTGATAACATGGGTGGCTATCAAGTGGCTGTTTGCTTTTGTTACCAGGTGAAGTTTTCTATCGAAGCAAATACCTCCGTAGTGACACCTATAATTGTAATATCGAAGCAAACAGAATTGTGGTATCAGAATTTGGAACGATGGCTTATCCGGATCCGTGTAAAAACATCTTTGCCAAGTAAGTAACTACTTCCGCCAATGAATTTATATTTGCTGTTTCCCTATTTTGCCATGATTCTCTGAGTGCCTTTTGTTATATGATATGCTTTCTCAATAGTAGTGTTAATTTCAGTTTAGTTCAGCTTACATTTCAGTACTGATAACCCAGATCTGCGTTTCCTGAAGTTAACTGAGCCAGAGCCTTTTTAGTCTCAAAATTTAAAACAAAAAACTAAATTGTGTTGCAATTTAAATAAATAATTATTATTATTACTAGCAAGCACCATTCATTTAAATGAATATAAATGTTCATATGTACTAGAGTGCAATATTATTAATGCACAATATTATTAGTACAAATAAAGTACTAATGGAAGAACTAATGATGGATTTAGTCCATTAGTATTCATCTGTATCCATGTTTTGCTTGCTTTCCTACATTCGTTGTTCATTATGATTAGCGAAATGTAATTTTGGAAGAGTAGCCTTGGAAATGTAACCTTGCAAGCTTCCCATAATGTTGAAACATTCTTACAAATCTCTGATAAGAAAATATACCAACACAGACATATCTTATCTGCCAAATAAGCTCAGTTTGAATGTAGTGTCTCATCACTTGAAGATTGTAACCTGGCTGAATGTGTGAATGATGTGCCGTATAGCAAATACTATAACTGTTCTTGTCATTTCAAATGCAGCCTGCACTTATTGACACATTCAGCTGCAAGTTATCCAGTGTTGCGCCACTGAGTAATGTACATGTCTGTGTGAATTGACTCTGGCTGAACTGTTTATTTTGTTTTATTTTATTTTTATTTGTGCTTCAAACTGTACCCTGGAAGGAAAGGTTATCCCTCAGGTGCAATTGTCTTTCTTCAAATCGCAGGGCATTCTGCTATCTATCCCACACGATACCTGAGTTCACCGACAACTGCCTCATCAACATCATGAGAAATGGTGAGGATTTCTATGCTACAAGTGAGGTCAATTTCATTAGGAAGATCAATCCACGGACCCTGGAAACACTGGAAAAGGTAAGCATTGGTGTCCGGTGTTTATAAATCAGCCTCTCTCATATGGAAGAGGCAAGTCTCCGGATGCTATGAAATGATGTTTTATTACTAAAATCTACAGTTAATTTTGTGACTTCCTTCAGGAGGCTCTAAAAATTAAGTCGCTCATAAATATGCAAACATATATATATCATAAAGTGCATAAATGTTGCAATCATCCTGTCTTCTGTGCCATCGTATGGTAGGTTGACTATGCGAAGTACGTAGCCGTCAATCTGGCAACGGCCCATCCCCATTATGACTCTGCTGGAAATGTTCTTAACATGGGAACCTCCATTGTGGATAAGGGGAAAACGAAATATGTGATCTTCAAGATCCCTGCTTCAGTACCAGGTAAGGAGCACAAGTTACCTGGAATCCCTAAACTCTGTTGGAATGCATTCTAGAGTGAGTGGCAGAATTTGTAAACACATATAATATACATGTTGATATTCTTTTTAGTCCTGACTAGACTAGACACATTGTGGCGATACAGACGGGTGCCTCCATGGCACCCGTTTTTGCCTCGTGCGAACCTCACAGCGTGGCACCAAAGCCCACCTACATGGGGGATCTTGGAACCAAACCCCAGCGTATAACAAGGGTCCACTATAATTTGATACAAATGTTTTAATAATTTTGTCCATGTGATGTGTCCCCCCCCCTTTTTTTAAATGTAGTATGTGAAAAGAAGAAGAAAAAGTCCTGCCTGAAACATCTAGAAGTCATGTGCACCATCCCCTCCCGCTCTCTCTTGCATCCCAGCTATTACCACAGCTTTGGCCTTTCGGAAAACTACATCATTTTTGTAGAGCAACCATTCAAACTGGATATACTCAAGATGGCAACAGCCTATATCAGAGGGGTGAACTGGGCCTCTTGCCTCGTCTTCCATAAAGACGACAAGGTAAATATACCTTGTTGTTGTTGTTGTTGTTGTTGTGGAGCAATGCCATAGTGAACTTTTGCAATTGCCTATTAGACATCTGTGGCTTTCTTACTGCATACAACATTACATCTGTATTATCTGTTATTAGCATGACCATTTCCTTTTGAATGCTTCACTGGCAAATGACATTGCATTATATTCAGATGCAGTTAGCTCAGATGGTTAGTCTCCAGTAAGTCATTTCCCAATAGCTTTTCCTGGGGATAGTGACGTGGTAGGGATCCTAGATCCCTGCAGGTATTGCTGGACTATAATTCCCATCATCCTTCACCATCTTCCATATCGTGTTGCATTATATTTGCAACATGGAGCAGGTGCTTTTGAATGTTGTACTGTTGGAATTTTTCAGTTTAGCTATTTTCTTCCTTACATTTCTATCCTGGTGTATGCAGTAAGAGAGCTACGTCACTGACATGATACACAAGCATGCTAGTGAATTGTGGTGATGCATAATGGGATATTGCGCAAGATGTCCCCATTGCAGTGTGTCCCTGGATGCAAAATGTGTCCTGATGCGCAATGGACGTATTGAGCAATGGCCATGCTACTGGCTCTGCTTGCACAATGGTCCCAGAGAAATAGCTACATCTTTGCTCTCCACTGTGAAAACGAGCATTGTGCAACATTGCAGTTCACATGTACATATTTGTAAATCAGTTGATATTTCTGTTGTTTATCTACAGGCCATAGACCAGTATAGCCAGCAGTTTTATGACACCAACATTCTTGACCAAGAGTCATTTTGCCATTTTACAGACCTGGATCCACCTCATTGACAGGAAGACCAAAAAAGTCACGTCTACCAAGTTTTACACAGATGCCATGGTCCTCTTTCACCACGTGAATGCCTACGAGGAAGATGACCATGTGGTTTTTGATGTCATCTCCTACACCGACAATAGCCTTTACCAGATGTTCTATTTGAAGAACCTGGGCAGTAACTTTGAGAACAACGTGAAACTCACCGCCATACCGACCTGCAAGAGGTTTGTGCTTCCTCTGCAATGTGACAAGGTAACTCTAAAATGAGTCCTCTGGTATGGTCCTGAGCAGAGGTAGTAGTTGTGCAGGTACTTACTGTCTCAGCGGTGCTTGGGGATTTGGAAAGCATTTTCATTTTTGACTGAGGGCTAGTCTTTATGTAAGTGCATTACGTGAATTGCTGCAGATTTTCACATAAGGCACATCAACATGTCATTGCCTTTACTCTTCTGTGCAAATTTGCATCTATTCACCCTCCTTCTGCCAAAAATGTGTAGCTATGTGAGTGCAAAGTGGACAAATGGCTGCATTTTTGATAAAGTGCATCCTCATGGATGCTTGTGGATACTATGTTAAGAAACGCAAGAAACTTTTTCAGTGGAGTTTATGGAGCTTTTTTGGGACCCAGTACAAAAAGCTCAAATTTCTCTGAATTGACTGTGGCTGAATCACAGTCTATTTGATCAGAATGAGGAGTCTTTTAATTGTGTAGGAAGCCCTTAAGCTGAGGCTCTTGTACTTTGGACATTTGGAGGTTATGTGACTCATTCAAAAAGTACAATGATGCCAGAAGTGGAAGGCAGTGGAAAAAGAGGAATAGTATATTACAGTTGGATTGATTCAGGGAAGCCGATGGTCTGAGTTTGAAAGATCTGAGCAGAACAGTTTATGACCAGTACTTTTGGAAGTCTCCCATTCATAGGGTCTCTATAAGCCAAAGTTATGTTGATGGCAAATAATAACACCACCACTAACAAAGATCAGCATGATTATTGTGTTTTGGACCTCAGGCAGAGCTGCAGCTGAGAAATGGTAGTTTGCCTAAGGCCTTCTTGTAAACTTGTTGCTGAAGGGGATTTGAATGTTTCCAATTTGCAGACCTAGTCACCAGTTCTCATGCAGTGTGTATGGGGTTCCCTTTTTCCTCCAACAGGGAAGTGATATGTGTGTCTGACATTTATTGCCTTAGAAGCAGCTCCGAAATGGCATGTTTTACATCATTGTTTTGTAGGAAGAACTGATTCTGCCCATCAACCTGTCGGACAAGTTTCAGCCTGCTGCATGGCTGAGACATTGTTCCTTGTTGTGCCTTTGAAACAGGGCTACAGCGAAGCTATGAAAACAAAGCCTGATTGTATCACTTGCTTCCCTTCTCCTCCTCACATTTTCATCCTTCCAGTCTTGCAGTCTATCTCACAAGGCTCTCCTCCCGCTACAATAGTGATGTTTGCAAAAACACTATTCATTCGGAATTGCCATCTTTCCTTTTGCACCTTCAGAACCTTTCTAGATTGCAGTACTACTTTAATCTAAAAGCTTATTACACACAGCATTTGTGACTGCCCACTTTCTCCAAGACACTATCCTTGACTCTTTTCCTGCTTTTCTACTTTGGTTTCAGTAAGGCTTTTGACAAGTTCCCCAATGATATTCTTGCAAAAAAGATAGTAAGACGTGGACTAGACAATGCAACTGTTAGGTGGATTTGTAATTGGTTGACTAACTGAACCCAAAGGGTATTCAGCAATGGCGCCTCTTTTTCCCAGAGAGAAGTTATTAGCAGGGTGCCGTATGGTTATGTCCTGCTATTCAATGTCACTGTCAATGACTTATGAAATTTGGAGATGACACTGAATTAGGAAGGGTAGCTAATACCCAAGATGACAGGATCAGAATTCAAAATGATCTTTACAGATTAGAAAGCTGGGCCAAAACTAACAAAATGAATTTCAACAGGCAGAAATGTAAGATACCAAACTTGGGCAATAAAAAAGAAATGTATATAGGTTGGGCGGCACTTGGCTTGAAGGCCATCCATGCGAAAGGGATCTAGGAGTTTCAGTGGACCATAGGCTGAACATAAGTTAGCAATGTAATGCGGCAGCTGAAAAAGCCAATGCAACTCTAGGCTGCATCAATAGGAGTATAGTGTCTAGATCGAGGGATGTAATAGTGCCACTCTATTTTGCTTTGGTCAGACCTCACCTGGAATATGTGTCCAGTTCTGGGCACCACAATTCAAGGAGCATGTCCAGAGGAGGGTGAACAAAACGGTGAATGGTCTGGAAACCATGTGCTACAAGTGGCTTAGAGAGCTGGGTATGTTTAGCCTGGGCAAGAGAAGCTTAAGAGATGTTTAAATATTGGAGTGTCATATTGAGTATGGAGCTTGTTTTCTGCTGCTCCAGAGACTAGGACACAGAACAGTGGATTCAACTTACAGGAAAAGAGATTGCATCTCAACATTAGGAAAAACTTCCTATTGGTAAGAGATGTTCAACAGTGGGACAGACTCTCTTGGAGGGTGGTGGAGTCTCCTTCCTTGGAGGTTTTTAAATGGAAGCTGGATGGCCATCTGTCAGCGGTGCTTTGATTCTGTGTTCCTGCATGGTAGGGAACTGGACTGGATGGCCCTTGGGATCTCTTCCAACTCTATGATTCATCATTGTCATCATCATATCAAGGTCACTTCACATACCAGCTTAATTCAGAACACCATTAACCATGTCATGCTGTGAAACAAACAATGTTAAATGTTGATTTGGCACTGAAAATATCTTTGCAGTGCTGCTCATTTCTTCAGTGTGTCTGTGTTTCAGGACACAGAAGTGGGCTCCAATTTAGTCCGACTCCCATCAACCACTGCAACGGCTATGAAGGAAAGAGATGGTAGCATCTATTGCCAGCCTGAGATACTATGCGAAGGTGAGAGACCATTATAGGAGGTGGGAATCTTTTTCCCCTTTAAACAACATAATCTTAGTTTACAGAGCAGCAAATATAAGAGTGCTTGCAGATCTACCCCATGTCTATAAGGAGGGAGAGAGAAATGTGTTTAGTGTGTATGGTGCATCTGACGAAGTAGACCAAGGCTGCATCCACACTGCAGAAACAATCCAGTTTGACACCTCTTTAACTGCCATGGCTTTAGGTCAGAGGGATTATACAATAGACGTTCCTGTTTGTCTATTGTATCCCTACATGGTCCTTTATCAGACATCTTGAAGTCCCTTTTAGAATTATTTAGTGATGGTCTCAACAATATCAGTAAAGCCAAAAGAGAAATTGGAATGCTGTGTTTAAAATACCTCTGTAGTGGCTTGAAGTGATACGTTTTGTTTGAATTTTTATGCTTTTAAAAAATAAAATTATTTTTTTTCCTTTTGATAATTTATAATTAAAAGGAAAGAGGCCTCCTATTTGAACTGTGGATATCTCTTAAAACAGGCCTATATCAGTGGTGAACCTTGTTTGCCCTTGTTATTTATGAGCATGAATCTTTTATTTGACCTGCAGGAATAGAACTGCCTCGGATCAACTATGACTACAATGGCAAAAAGTACAGATACATCTTTGCTGCAGAGGTTAAATGGAGTCCAGTTCCCACACAGGTAAACTATTTCTTCCTAAGTTTACTTCCTTGTGCTGATTTACACCGTTGCGAGAGCTGAATTTATGATTAAATAAGCTAAACTCCATTTAAACATAATGTCACCTTTATTATGACCTACAAACTTTCCATAAGATTTTCTGAAACATTTGGATACTTCTGTAAATTTGAAATGGATTTTATTTAAACCTTTCAGGGGTGAAAGCTTTAAATAACATCCATTTTAAATTTATCAGGGGTGATTGAAACACACAAACACAGGTACAATGTGAAGTCGAAGGCTAGAGTAAACCCATGGAGTCAGTGGTAATTTTGTAAGTCAACATCCATGTAAGTTTCATTGATTCAGTCAGTTTACTCTAGCTGGGACTAACAACTGGACTCACATTGAACACATTTGAAGGACATCGTATGTGGAAACACTGCTCTAGTCCGTGACCTCTTTTCTTTCTCTTAATAAAAAAATGATGCAACACAACCCAAGAACAATTGGTGCTTCATGCTTTACATAATTCACAGGTGCAACAACATCCAGCTTCTGAATTAAATTCATTTAACATTAATGCTTTGTTGACCACTAATTAAGGGTCAGGCTTCACCGTGACATAAGGTCAAGATGGCAGACAGGGCAAAAACATTGCTTGAGGAAAACTATGCAAAATTTGGATATCATGGAGACAGTGCTAGGAAAGGTAGAGCCAAATGGCAGTATGTCTGAGATGAGCCGCTGGAGGGGAGCTCATTGACTGCATCTGTAGAAATGATGCAGTTTGACACCACTTTAACTGTCACGACTACGTCCTCCAAAATCCTGGGATTTGTCATTTTGTGTGGCATTGGCACTCTTTGGCAGAGAAGGCCGAAGACCTTGTAAAACTACAAATCCCAGGATTCCATAGGATGGAGCTATAGCAGTTAAAGTAGTGTCAAAATGCATTAATTCTACACTATAGATGCACCCATTGTCTCACTGGTCCTAGCCATGAGGGTCCTGTGGGTACCACTATTTCACCATCACTCTGAAGCAGACTGTTAGGATAGGTCTTTTTGTATTCAATTTCATTTCAGAAGATTTGTTTAAAAAAGCAAAACAAATTCTAACAGGAACATCAAGTGGTTTGTATCTCTCCTTCCCTTTCTTTATTTATCTAGGTAGTTAAATTTGACGTTCTGACCAAGGAAAGACTTCACTGGGAGGAAGAACATTGTTGGCCGGCTGAACCAATCTTTGTTCCTAGCCCAAATGCCAAAGAAGAAGATGATGGTAGGAGATATGACAGCCCTGTACTTGGAGAGTGAATATTTAGGCCCAAATTCAGAAAAAGCTACATTCCCTTTAAATCCTATTAAAATGAATGTGATTTCGTGAGCTGCCAGTCAAACATGCATTTAATATCATAAATGGAAAATTCTGTAGTGTTCTGAGAAGCTTGTTTCTACCAAGGATGGAAACAGGCAGCAGTTTTGAAGGGAGGGGCAGAATAATAGAAGCATTATTGTTATTGTAATAGAAGCATTGTTGATGGTGATGTGCAATCTAATTTATTTTTTCTTACAGCGAACTCTGATCAACAGGTTTGGAAGGCTTCTGAAGGGGTACAGGAATCCTGAAAAAGACTGTGAATAGAAAATCAAAGGGTATGGATGGTGATGGAGGAGGAGGACAAGTGTCACTAATATATCAACCAAATGTTTCTAACATGTGTCCTCCACCCAAAACCTTTAGATTTTCTATTCACAGGTTTTTCAGGCTATACCAGTCCCTATCTGCCTTGTCCTGCCTTCCTCCGTGTAGGTCTTGAGTTGTATTTTACTCCTGGATATGCTTCTTTCAAAGTCAGGGCCAGCTCTGCTGTTGATCAGAATGATGCAGCCTACTTAGGCAGCTGATTCGGAGCGTCATAAAAGGGCAGCAAATAGCTATTATTTCACACATTCATTTAATTTTTAACTCTACCATTACCTGGGACAACCACTTGTGAGATTTATTGTCTGTGTCAGGTGCCAAAATCACCTGGACAGCCTTGGGTATTCTATAGGTTGGTGAACACCATTTCTTGGTCCACTCTTAGGTTAGTCATGATAAAGATTAATCGACCGGAATACCACTGCAGTGACACATCAGAAGCAAAATAATGTAAATGCACAAACAGCCATGCCTTTCATGTTTTAGCTCAAATCCAATTCCAATAACATGCCCGAAATCAAAAACATTTTTACTGGCAAATTGCAAGCCTCTGGATTGACTGATTAATATTTTACAGATATTTACAGTACAAGCTTTTGTGTATTTCTTCATAGGAAAGTCTCATTTCATTCAAGGGACTTAGCTGGAAGTTGGAAAAACCAATGGCTATTCTGCCTGGAGATTCTGGAAGTGCTAGTCCAAAAAAATAACTTTTCCAAGCCTTGGAAAGTGAGCACAGAGCTGTATTGTATGTTGACAAAATTATGGATATAAACCTGGGCCTATATAGGACATATTTAGGCCCTGGCTCCTTGTTCCAGATGGTCCAGAACATCTCTGTTGATAATCTGGAGTACATTCCTGTTTAAGTGAGCACACACCCTTCAGATACATGTCACTCCTGGTATTGCTGACTTCACATTACTTCAAAGTGTTGACAGTCACCCACTCATTTTGACACATCACTTTCCTTTAACAATCAACCCTCTTGCATTTATTTACCAGATTTGTGTCCTGCCCTTTTGCAAGCAGCGTTGGGTGGAGTTTGTGGGTTTCTCCCATTTTGTCTTTGCATTAATAGCTCTTGTGATATAATATTGGTGATCTGTAATGTTTCCAGGAATCACCACAATCATCATAATTGTCGTTGTTATTGTTATAATTATTTTATATATACAGGTATTTATTATATTTCTATCTATCCTGCCTTTTTCTCATTTAGGACTCAAAGTGGTTTACAACAAAAAAAGGACATGTCATTAAAAAAAAATCACAAAAGTTAAAAAGAGATTAAATGATCAAAAGAATGAAAACATATACCATTAAACATTCTCATGCGTGCATACATGCACACCAGCAGAACAATTCGCAACATCTAGTACATTGTTTAGGAGAGACAGGCCTTACAAAATCAATCTCCAAATAACCTGTCTGTAGTCTAAATAACTCAGTTTGAGACTGCTTTAATGGCCCTGACTCAGTGTTAGGGAATCTTGGGAACTGTAGTATATTGTGGCACTAGAGCTCTTTGGCAGAGAAGGCTAAATGTCTCACAAAACTACAGCTTCTAGTTCCCTAGCATTGAGCCAGGACAGTTAAAGCAGACTCAAACTGGATTATTTCTGCAGTGTGTTTTGGACCTTTGTCTAGATGACCGCAAGGAAGGCAGAATGCTGGGCAAAACAGACCTTTGACCTGATCCAACACTGCTGCTGTCTTTGTATCCTTAAGCAGAGTGATCTCCTTGTGGCCTTCCAACTGTTTTTGGTCTGCAGTTTGCATCATCCATAGCTATTGTAACTAAGCCTGGGGAGACTTGCAGTCCAAGGGTGGACCAGTTACATAATGCTATCTCCTCCCCAGTTTTTGTTAACTATTGTTAAATGAACTTTGACTTACGTTGACCCTATGAACAGAGACCTCCACTTCACACTGATATCACTATCCCTGCTCAAGTCTTGCAAGCTCAGAGTAGAGGCGGCTTCCTTGGTTGAATCATTAATAATAATAATTTTATTTCTTATGTGTTTCTCCCCAAGGCTTCAGGCAAGGTACGATCGATCCACCTAAAATGCAGTCTTCCTCTTTCCCTACTGCCTTCTAGCTTACCAAGCATTATTACATTTTCTAGTGTGTCATGTCTTCTCATGTCCAAAATACAGCAGGATTATTTTAGTCATCCTGTCTTGTCCCTTCATAGCACCATATGGGAAAGTGATCAATACAATGGGGACCCCAAGAACTAAGCATAAAACAACACATACACCCCATCGCCTTCTGCAAGGAGCTTTACAATAATAGAAAAATCTGTTTTGATGTCTCCTGCGTTGCACCTTTAGGTATCATCCTCTCAACCATCGTGACATCGGATCCAAAGAAGCTACCTTTCCTGCTGATACTGGATGCCAAAACATTCAAAGAAATCGCCCGAGCCACAGTCAACGTTGAACTCCACCTGGACTTACATGGCTGCTTCATACCTCAGAAGGATTTGAAAACAGAGCATGAGGGAGAGTTGGACAAAGAACTAGAGTAAAGTGCAGTTCTTTCTTACACAGCAAACAGCATGAATAAGACCTGCTGTAAACTACTGAAAAGTCTATCGATACTCCCCTCTTCCATGGATGTGGCTGTGTGTTGACCTGCACTGGCCAGTTCTTGGCACTGTGCTGGCGCAGTGATCTGTATATGTGACAACGTAGCACTTATTGTTTCGTACTGTGAAATGTAGAGCTGATCCAGTCCCTGGCCCGCCTGCACAAGTAAAGAGAATGCTGCAGAGATGCCTCTTCTCCTTACCTTCTGGAACCTGTGGAAAACTTAGTTATATTCCAGATATGCTTCAATACCAGTTGCAGAGTGATACCTTTTGAAGTGCAGCTGTCATTTTAACCCACTGGCTCTAAGTCTGGCCTCTGGTGCAACAGAGTGCAAATCTGTGCCAACTCCTACATATCCAGATATTCAGAAGGCAATTACCACTTCTTTCTCCTTAGTCTGTTTTCTGAGTGCACTTTTAACAATACATAGCACTTGAAACTGGATACAATAAAAATGAGAGGAAGGAGGATATTTCCGCTTAGAAACGCAGAGGAGAGATTGTGCGACTAAACTTGCCTTTACACTCAGAACTCATTGCTTATAGAAGACTAGCAGATCAGTTTAGGTCTCACTGCATTTGGATATGCTTTCTTAATTAGTGCTTCCCCATGCCCTTCCATAGTGAAGCAATTCCTGATGCATGGTATGTCACTACTGGGCCATAAACGTGGCATCTCCAACTTTTGTGTTGAAATCAGCAGTGAATATTTTATGACATGGAACTGAACAGATTATGGCTCTGATTAAAATGATCTTAAGAGGACAAAATGATCTTAAAGAGGAATATAGTTCAGAAGTTGACAGCCCTATATCTTACGTTGTGGGGAAGTGATCCCACTCTGGTGCCTTGTATTGTCTGTTGAACCAAAATTACTTCTTCAGGTTCCTCACAGTTAGTAACATGTAACAGTTTTCTAGGCCATGGAAACCCACTGGGTGACCTTGGGCAAGTCACACTCTCTCAGCCTCAAAGAGGGCTGCAATGGCAAACCCCCTCTGAAAAATAGAAATCCCATGATTTCTTTAGGGTTGCTGTAAGTCAGAAATGGCTCGAAGGCACAAAACAACAACAAATAGGAATCTGAACAGAAGCTTGCAGCAAGGTTTTACCTTCTCCAAGGGAAGCCTGGGTTGTGCTTAAGCAGGCAGTATAACACTACATCGCTTTGTGTGGCAATGAATACAGCCCAGTCCACAGTATTGCCACTTCATATGCTGGCTTGTTTGAACTAATTGCAAAACAACCCTGAGCTAACCAAAAAATTCACTAGAGAGTATCTTTTGAAAGTGAAGCCTCACTACTATGAAACAAATGGCGATTTGCATACAACTGAGGCCAGTATATTATTCTTTTTTCTCTTGTGGTGCCAAGGTCTGTAGCTGGAGCATATTTGTGGTAGGACTTGCAAGGTATTTGTCTCTTTGCAATGAACCTGTGCCTGTTAGCTGCTTGAGCAAGCATGTTTACAATGCCATGCGCAACATGACTCACGCTTGCCTACTTTTTATATAATCACTTCTTCCAGGCCGCACATAAACCGTAATGGGGCGAGGGGGGGTTCTTTAGTCTGCTTTTGTCAGAATTGTAATTGTTTTAGGAATTGCTGTCAGCTGATCTGGGTGCTTCATTTCCTCAATTCAGTGACCAAAGTGAAACGCCAAATGAAGGTGCTAAAAGGTTTTTTTCACCAGATGTTTAGGTACAGCTTCTGCTGCGGAAGTGAATCTTTTGGGGGGCTTGTTAAAAAATGTGTTCTTTTTCCTATGAGGAAGAACGACTCTGCTTCATTTCAAACTCCATGTGGTTTTACATAATTTAAAATTATATTTTATGCAAAACAAGCCTTTCTTTCTTTCTTATTCATTCGGCTGTGCTTGGTTTTGTTCTGCTGGGACATCAAATACAAGTTCACTGTGTTTACCTTCTCATAGCTAGTGCTTTGTCCTTTCGTCGGCTTATCTGTTTGCGCTTGTACGTTTTGGTTTCACCGGCTGCCTATTTAAGGGAAATTAACCTAGTTAACTTTAAGCTTCGCATCCAGAGAACCTGGCAATTGTCAGTAACAAAAGTAATTTGAGATGCTGCAGACATAGAGAACGCAATCATCGCTGGTATTCCCTGAGGTCTATCAAGCAAAATGTTTTAATCACATTAAGATAACTTTAGCTGAGCACACTATTCTGAACCCTGCAGTGAGTGAAACATACAATTTGGGCTTCAGCCTAAAATATGTATGATTTAAAAAAAATGTATCTGATGGACCAGTTGAAAACACAATCTAGTTATGTTGTTGTGTCATGAATACATAAAATGTGCCATCGTTTTTCCATTTAGAAGCTGCCGATCCTCCCACATGACAGTCCAAATGTTCTTCTAAAGTCCCATGGCTGGCCCTACTAAGGGCCACAGCAAACCCTATGGCTCAGATAATAGATAGGGAGGGCTAGCAGATCCATTTTGCTGAAAGGGCCAGCTGGATAATCCAGGGTTTTGTAACTGGTATTAAGGATGTAACCTTCAACTATATTATCCTTGCTTGTGAGGATAATTTACATCGTTTTCTCCCCACTTTTGAAGAAAGTAAGTGTTCCTGCGGTTTTTGCCCAGACTTTACTCATCCCAAAGTGTTTCTGGAAATGATCCTGCACAGAAATTGTGGAGGAGGGGGTGTTTCAGAAAAACATGTTTCTGTGCAAAATAATGGTTTCTTAGAAACACACTTAGGGTTTTGCACAAAAATAGGGTTTTGTACAAAAAAGTGTACTCCTGGAGACAGTGTTTTTGGCCCAAAAATCTTTCAAGAAGTCCACATTTCTTTTCTACCACCATTTTTGCACATGCGCGCACACACAAAACCATATATGTTTCTGGAAACTGTTTCTTTCACGTATACAAAAATACACTTTCCATAAATACATGCCTGGTCATTTTCTTTAATGCGTTTTTTTCTAAAAAGAAACTAAAAAGTAACATTGACATTAAAATTTACACATTTTGTTTCGTTAACAGTTCAGTCAACAGTTAACAAGTTACTTTAGAGGGGGACTTTTGTATTAAGTCATACGATCAGATTGTTTTTAAAAGGGCAGCTTTCCAAGTTCCAGTCTCTCTGATGTTATCTGCAAAGAACCTTCCCAAGTATTTTGTCTGAGAGAGAATATTTGGCCCCGTTTGGATGTGAAACTGGGTTGTCTGAGCTCCTAGGTTAACATCACACAGACTCTCATAGTCAAATCAGACCATACATTTCATACGTTTTTAAAGGAGGTCATCCTTAATATGATAAAAGACATCTAGTTGTCATAGTATAAATGCCATTACCCGTGTATTTTTGCATTTAGCAGACTTTGTTTTGCCACTGGAAGATAAACATGGGTTTGATTTGCATTTTTCCCCTCACATCCCTTTGTAGGAAACAGGAAGTCTGCACCATTTAGCAGCATTTTCTTCTCATCTCCCTTTCTAGGCATGGGATTTCACATCAGCGTGTATTTATCATGGCACAGTTTAAGTCAACCTGTACAACTGGGCTATCCAGTTCTTTTCATAAAAACACATTCGGTCTGGAGTAGCATGTGGTGCTGCAATTGGGAAACAAGGATGCTTCTGATGGTATTTTATTCTAAACTGGGTGGACCATCTTACAAAGAGAAATCGAATCTAATTGTACCTTGACAAGAAGCTTGACATAATGCAAGGAGATTGCAGTCAAATTGCCACAGCATTAGCCTATCTGATGGTGGCTTTGCTTTGAGGGTTCAGCTCCACCTAGAACTGATCACTGTCTTTCGGTCTGAAGAATGGTTCAAAGCAGGGTAGGCATGAAGTTCACCATAAAGCATATGGATGCATTGCTTTATTTTAACTCCAGAAGACATGGTATGCTTTGCTACAAGAACATCAGGAGAGGCAATTGAAAACCAGGCTATGTTAAACACAAAGTACTGTCTTTCTTTCTTTTAGGTTGTTAGGACCTTCAGTAGAGGATTAATGCCTTATTAAAAACAGCCAAGTGTTGCTTTAAAAATAAATTTGATTGTACCCAAGGAATATGCACAAACCATCCTCTTTTTCTGGAATTTTTTTCTGTCTGACCAATTTGATTTGGATCAATTTTGGAGCGTTGGTTTTGGCATCATCCCTGAAGTAAGTGTCCAGCTCTGTGACTTCAAGGAAGCAGGATCAAACTCTCCGTTCCGGACGCAATTAGGATTGTTGAAATCAATACAACCACTTAAGGAGTTGCAACATGTTCCAATATCCTGAAAGACTTCAAATGCAAAGTGTTTTACTCCAATAAACACACTAACTTGTGGGCAGACAATATTAAAGGTGATGCCATGTGTTTGCGGAACAGGACTAGGCTAGCCAATTTTCCTGGCCGGATGAGCTGCTTAACCTCAAATCTATTCCACTGTAAATGACATCAGATGGTAAAACTAGGATGCATGATCCTGCCATTAATTTGCATAAATCAGGGAAAATGTGTTTGATTCTCCCTTTGACCCAAATATTGGCCTCCTCTCAATTGTGAGTAACTTCACACATGATGTTTTTCCTATATAGACATCATCTCTGTTGCAAAACCAAGAACCACCTCCACTAATTGTCCCTTATAAAGTGTGATGCAAATGTATCTTGTGGACATTGTGGCTTTCTGGCCTCCATACTTGCAAAGGAAGACTCGTGATGCACTTCACAAGACAGAGAACACACCTTTTCCCCAACAGATAAATTAGAACTGAGGAAGGATTATGGATAATGAGAAACAGGCTTTTGCCACTGAAATAGCTACCTGTGTCTTCAATCACACGTACATATAAACACACATCTATACAATTGGGGGAGATACTGAGGTGAAAGTGTCGGGAGGCCTAGACAATGGGTATATTTACCTGTTCCATAGCCAAGTACATAGCAGATGCTTCTCTTGCTGGCTGTACACAAGAACTTGAAAATTCACAGATGGCAATGACTGCCTTAACTCCAACAATTTGTAATCACAAAAGGGCAGTCACCTCAGTCTTGTTGAAAGCAAGATGAATTTGGGAATCAACAATCAATCCAAAAATGTGAGACTAAAGACTAAGCTATTTCTAGGAACGTTTTATGTTCTGCATAGTATGGTGCAGGGTTGCAAAAGCAGACTTCAAAGCAGAGGGCAGTGAAGGATTAGCTTACTTGCTAATTAGCTTACTTGCTGTTCACCGCTATGATCTTTGGAATAGCGGTATATAAATAAAACAAATTATTATTATTATTATTAAGAATAACTGAAAGAAAAACAAGCATGGAGAAGAGACAAGGAAACTGGGAAGAAAAAGCCAAGGGAAACTAGCTAAAAACTGGATATACGAGGCTGTGCAAACCAGATTATATTCCTAGCAGTACTATATTTAGAAGAGGTGCTCCCTCAAGCAATGAAAGATGTCAGTTTGTCACAGCACATGCTTTTACTCACCTACACATCTTGCATTTCGCATGCTTCATTTTGGGACTGATCATTGAGAGGTAAAGACAGGACTAATTTGCCAGTCTGATGGATGAAACACAAATCTCAGAGGAAATCCCAATGTTGACGGTGAAAAATATTAATTGCAGGGAATAAGTGTTCTCCTTAATGCCTCTCTCTTCTTTCTGGGCATTTTTCTTCTACTAGAAGGAAACAGAACACCAAATGTTATGGAGATTTGGGCATGGTTTTCTGTTTATCCTAACATTTTCTTGCATTTTGGTCTTCACGTATAAAGTGGATTAGCATCAATAAAACCACCGATGCTTCTCATTTGGCTTTTAAAAGCCTTTTTTATATATATAATAGAGGACAAGCAGAAGGGCAAAAGAGGAATTGGAGAATGTGAAAGAATGACTGAGCAAAGGAGAGTGCTTTCCCCTCAGAGGAGGAAAAAATATTGTGCATTTGCCTTGTGCTAATCACAAAATTTTATAGAGACCAGACAACATTATCCATCTGAAACCATGCTGTCTTTTCTCATGGGTTACCTTTCTTTAAGGCTTCAGTGCTTTAACATTGTAGTATAGTGCAACTATCTCTGGATGTAGATTTATAGCACTTTGATGCCACTTTAACTGTATGGTTCCAACATATAGAGTCCTGGGATTTGTAGTTTTATGAGGCGCTGAAAACCCTCTGCTATGGCACGCTAGAGAAGTAGCTCTAGATAAGTTTAAGTGCCTCAGCAAATGACAAATCCTTGAATTCCACAGAACAGTGCCATGGGAATTAAGAGTTGATATAGGAATGGACTATGAAGGATAAGTATGTAGTTGAAGGTGAGTGTATGTTGAGAAAGAGAAGTAGACAAAGGTATGGGAGAAGGTAGTTATAGGTGAAAGGAAAATGAAAGTGGGGAAAGAGAGAAGGATGGGATTGGAAGAACAAAAAGGAGATGTTAAAGGGAGGGATAGATCGAGAAGAAGAAGGAGAGGAATAGTATAAGAAGAATAAAGTGAACATCATATCTTTCCTGGAATAAGAAAAACAAGTGGGACTTGGGCATTCCTTTTCTTTCCAACAACAGCTTGCCTTCCATTTTTCATCGCCCGGATTTTGTTCTTCCAGAGGTTCTCCATAACATCACCCGCTTTCCTTATTGACCTACATAGGCTATTTGAGGAAGCCAAGTCATTGTTGACAAGCTGAAAAGAAAACCAGAAGCACAATTTTCTGATCCTACACACCAGTAATTATGAACAGGTGACAGGAGGAAGAAAACAATGGACCTGTCTCGAAATAAATGAGGCAAGGTCACTCACAATTATAGGCTTTCACATTATATATATATATATATATTCATATCTATCATGGAAAGCACAACTACCTTGGTTATGAAATTCCCTCTGCAGCAGTAATGATAGGTGACATACATCAGTCTTCTCATAGGGATCCTTGCAGTTCCAGGCAAATGGCAGGCAGGCCACGGGGATTTGGTTCGTTGTGCTTCTCTTTCATGCCTTCACGCTGACGGGAAAAGTGTACTAAACAAACAAACAACACAACACAACAACAACAACAAAAAAAAACAATGGGAATTCATCGTATTAGTTTTCTGTGTGGACCTGCATACATGTCCCACTCCAGTTTTTGAAGCGATCTGGAGGTTTCCAAAGCTTCTTTACTATGTCTAGGCAGATACAAATGCATTTTACTGTATTTGTATATGTATTAATGTTTTTATTTTTTGGTTTAATCTCTTTTTAGGACTCAATTGTGTTTTTATGTT
>NC_056529.1:4999401-5030195 GCF_019175285.1 Sceloporus undulatus | reverse complement strand
TTTGGAAATTTTTAATGCATTTCTCTTTTAATTGTTATGTTAATGACTCTGTAATCTCTGCTTGGATTCCCTGAGATTAAGCGGTATATAATAAAATAATATAAAATAATAATATAATTATTATTATTATTATTTTGTTGGGCCTAATAATAAAAGTGTTCCTTGGCTTCAGGTTTTTGTTTTTCAGAAGAGCAGCCCAAGAAAAAGCCAGCCTAGATAACCTTCGAATCTTGCATGAGTTAGTTATGTTATCCTCTTGCAACACAACCCACAAAGAATCTTGTGGTAGAAACCATGGCAAAAGCTCTCTGGATCCATGTTTTCTTTGCCACAGGGATGTAGCCAGGGGGGGGGGATCTGGGGGTCCGGACCCCCCTTCCATTAGAAAAATGAATGTGTGTTGCTGCGCGCCACTGCACTCAAGCCCCATTATAATGGTGGCACTTAGTCTGGACCCCCCCCCCCTTCCAAAATCCTAGCTACTGTCCCTGTTTGCCAAATACACAACATCATCTAAAAGCCAGTGTGAGGCAGTATTTCAGTACTGGGCTATGGGAGACCAATGCTCGAATCGTAAGGCATGGAAAACAACTGGATGGCTTTGGGCAAGTCACACTCTCTCAGCCACAGAGGACAGCAAACCTCTCTGCACCCGCACTGGAGAATAATCCAGTTTGAGACCACTTTAACTGCCCTGGCTCAATGAAGGGACTCCTAGGAACTGGAGTATTGTGAGACATTTCGCTTCTCTACAGAGAACTCTGGTGCCACAATGTACTACAGTTCCCAGGATTCCTAAGTGTCTCTTTCAAAGCGGTTTCAACCAATTAACTGTGCAGTGTGTTTTGGACCTTGGCTCTTCCAAAGCTGCCTCTGACTGAGGGTCAGTATTGGAGACATGCTAAAACAAATGACAATACTTGCCCACAGGGAAACATTAGAAAATATGTGCCCATAGGGAAGCATTGGGGAATACATGCCCATAAAGATAAATGGGAAATACTTGCCCATAGGAAGCCTAGGAGAATGTGCGCCCATGGGGGATACATGGGGAACACTTGCCATAGTGAAACGTTGGGATGATAACTTGGCCTTAGGGAAATATAGAGGGAAACCCTGCCCATGGGAAACCTAGGAGAATACATGCCATAAGAATCACTGAGAATACTTGCCCCTAGGAATCAAGGTCAATCAATATGAGTCACCTAGGTTTCTCTAGGGGCAAGTATTCTGTAATGATTCTCTAGGGGCAAGTATCTTCTATGTTTTTCTATTGTAAAGTATTCCCCAATGATTCTCTATGGGATGGAAAGCTATTCTGCAATGAATCTCTATGAGGAAATATCCCCCATGTGATTCCCTATGGGCTAATATCCCCCATGATTCCCTATGGGGCTAATATCCCCATGATTCCCGAGGGGCAATATCCCTGATTCCCTATGGGGCTAATATTCCCCGATTCCCTAGGGGCTAATATCCCCAGATTCCCATGGGCTAATATCCCCTGATTCCCATGGGGCTAGTCCCCTGATTCCCTATGGGCTAATATCCCCTGATTCCCTTGGGGCTAATATCCCCATGATTCCCTAGGGGCTATACCCCATGATCCATGGGGCTAATCCCCTATTCCCTATGGGCTATATCTCCATGATTCCCATGGGGCTAATATCCCCATGATTCCCTAGGCAATATCCCCTCATATGATCCCAGGCATATTGATTCCTGGGGCTAATTTCCCCATGATTCCCTATGGGGCTAATCCATTCCCATGGCTAATACCCCATGATCCCTATGGGGCTAATATCCCATGATTCCCTATGGGGCTAATATCCCATGACCCTATGGGGCTAATATCCCCAGGATTCCCTATGGGCTAATATCCCCATGATCCCTATGGGCTATATTCCCCATGATTCCCTATGGGGCTAATATTCCCTGATTCTCTATGGGGCTAATATTCCCCATGATTCCCTAGTGGGCTATATCCCCATGATTCCCTATGGGGCTAATTCCCCATGATTCCCTATGGGGCTATATCCCCTGATTCCCTATGGGTCTAATATTCCCCATGATTCCCTATGGCTAATATTCCCCATGATCCCTATGGGCTAATATTCCCCATGATTCCCTATGGGGCTAATATCCCATATCCCTATGGCCAATCGTCTGTTCCCTCTAATGTTGTGGTGATGTGTATTTTGTGTCACTTCTGAGGCCTCCCTTCCTCCCTGAGGGCTGCTGCTACTCCTAGCTAGCCCCAGCCCCTCCCCTCCGCTCCCTCTCCGTCGCGGGTTGATGACGTCAAAAGGCCTGCGCCGCGCCGGGGCGTGGAAGGATGGTGTCGGTCTGCGGCGTCGAGGCCTCAGAGTCAGTCTGAGAGCGAGAGCGAGGAGGCCTGAGGCAAAAGGAAGGCCCGCCGGGCTCTGAGGGCCGGAGGAAAAGAGGAAGAGGCCCTTTCGTGCCGCCTCGACGCCTGGCTCCCCGTGGAGCGCCTGTCGGATCCCCAGCACCCTTCGCGGCTCCTGCGGCCCTGAGCTCCTTCCGAGAAGAAGGGCGCTTCTGCGACGCTCACCTGGTCCTCGAAGGCGAAATCCCCGCCAGACCAACACCTCGCCGCAGCCAGCCTACATCAGGTACAGCAAGGCTAGCCTTAGCCTAGCAGCAGCGTCTCAGTAGAGCCATTAAGGTTTTAGTATTAGCATCATATCATCATCTCATACATCCCATTGTTTTAGTAGGATCTCAGTTTATTATTATTACTTTAAATCTCATTATACTATCTTAATATTATTATATCTCATTATTATTGTTATTGTTAACTCGTTATTATCATTATTATCTTATTATTATCCATTTTATTATTATCTTATTAATCTAACTTATTATTATCATCTCATTATTGTCCACATATTATTAACTCATGGCTATTACTACTTATTATCTCATTATTATTGTTATTACTACATATCATTATTATACATTATATTATTATTATTAATTATTATTGATGTTAATTAATTAATTCATTGTGTTTGTTTATATTCCCCCAAACTGGGACTACGCAGCTTCGACTTTTGCAGTTTCCACGATCACGGATTCAATTCCTCTCTAGGAATCTAGGTCCTCCAGCGCAACTCTATGGTCCACTTGAACCCAAAGCCACACGGAAGGAGAGAGATTGATTCCTAGAGAGGACACTTCGCTAGGCCTTTGTAGCTCCTCGGCACAACTCTATGGTCATTGTCGGCAGATGTCAACCACAGAGTTGCACTGGAGGACCTAGAGATCCAGAGAGGACACTCCACTAGGCATTTTGCCACAGAGCAGTCCAAGTGGTTCTGAAATCGGTTTCTAGGTACCTCAAGCTGGATTGCTCTGCTGTGTGTTTTGGATCATAGACTTCAGTCTGCTTCCTCGGATGCACTTGGATGTGCTAAGTCTAGGAAAGCCGAGCTGCCAACTTCTTCCTTTCAGTCAGTCTCAAAGGTGCTGCTGCAAATCTCCTCACAACTGGTTTACAGACGACACGGCTATGTCTTTGAGTGCTCTCCTTAATAGAGCCATTCATCTGGTGTGCGGTCTTCTCTCTTTCTACTCCCCTCCACCTTTCCCAGCGTCACGTCTTTCCGGTGTGTCCTTCTTCTCGTGATGTGTCACGTTGGCTTCTTCCAGGGAGGTTTCCAGCTTGATCTGTTCAGGTACCCTTTTGTTTTGTCCTTCTGGCTCTCCTGGGATCCTCAGCACTCTGCTCCAGCCCCATACAAATGCATTGGTTTTCTTCCTATCTTCTTTCTTAACTGTCCAGATAACAGGAAACAATGGCTTATATGGTTCTAACTTTTGTGCTCAGTTGTATCTTGGCATTTAAGAGCTTTTCTAGTCCTTTCGTAGCCCACCCTCCCCATTCTTGATCTTTCTCTGTGATTTCCTGCCTGCAGGAGCCCATTTCTATCAATGTTTGATCCCAAGTAAAGAGATCTTTTGCTATTTCTCCTCCCTCGTTGTCTAGGTTCATTGTTTAAATTCTCCTTGGTCCTCATTTTTGTTTCTTTATGTTCACCGGTAAGACTGCCTTTACACTTCTTCCCATCATCTTCTAGTCGATTCTTTGAGCCCTGTGCGTTTTCTGCTAGCATTGGTGGGTGCCGTCTTCATATCTTAGATTGTGATATCCTTCCTCCTATTTCCATTCCTCCCCTTCTGTCTCCAAGCCTGCTATTCGTATAATACGTTCTGCATGCAAGTCGAACAGAAGCGTGAAAGGACACAGCCCTGTATATGTGTACCTCTTGTCCTTTAAAGCAACGTGCATTTTAACGGATGTGTTTTTAACTGATGTGGTGTGCCGTTAATTGTTGTTGTACACCACTCAATCCATGGGAGAGGCGGGTAAGAAATAAATGTTATTATTATTCTTTCATTTTTCCAAGATCTAATGCGTGGCAAGCTAAGGCACCTTCTCTGGCGCGGTCCTCCGCATGCCAGGAGGACAAGGCACTTCCTCCCACATGCCAAGGAGGACAAGCACATAATGCCAAGGAGGACAAGGCACTCCCCAATGCCAGCGACAAGCACTCCTCCGCAAGCCAACACCGCAGGACAAGGCAACATATGCCAAGGAGAACAGGCACTTCCTCAATGCCAAGAGACAAGGCACTACTCCCAGCAGGGAACAGGCACATATGCCAGGAGAACAAGGCACTTCCCCTCAATGCCAAGGAGGACAAGGCACTTCCTCCTTAATGCCAAGGAGGACAAGGCACCACAAAATAGAGGGCCTTCAAGGAAATGAAGGACATGACCAAATATAAACTATAAACACTCATGAAAACGAAGTTCATGCTATGTTTATAATGGTTTGGTGTTGGGCTGCGCCATGTACGGATCTGAGCTGGATGGTGAAGAAACCAATTCTCTGAGTGTGGTGCTGGAGAAGAGTACTGAGGGTATCATGAATGGCCAAAAAGACAAACAGATGGGTCCCAAACAGATCAAGTCTATGTCCCTCGAATCCAAGACAACTGAGGCTGTTGTGCTTTGATCGTATAAGAAGAAGACAGACTCATTAGAAAAGACAGTATGCTAGGAAAGGTAAAGGATAGTAGAAGAGAGAAGATGACGCGCCAAATGGATGGAGTCAATCAGGGAGCCATGGCCTGAGTTTGTAGGGCTTGAGCAGAGCAATGGAGGGCAGGGTCTTGGAGATGTCTCATCCACAGGGTTGCCATAATCAGGATTGACTTGAGGGCATTATGCTGGGCTACGATATACATCTTGTGTCATCCAGTATCCATCATCAGATGTTTCTCATTAATGGTGCCTCTAGGCACCACTTCGGGTGACCAAGAAGTTCTACATCCTAGATAGGCTGTTTCTGTAGGATGACCTTCACCAACCAGCGACCATTAACTAGTTCCCTCCATCTCTAGCCACCATGGCAGTGCTACCCAAGGATGATGTAAAATGTGGTCCAACTTCAAAAGGTGTCAGATTGAGGAAATTGTTTTATGCCAAGATCTGGCTTAGAAATTGTGCTCATCTGCAGTTAAAAATAATGTCTTTCTGAATTGTACTGTACTACATCAAGCATACTGAACTATATTGTCTATTTTAGGGTAAACCACTTTTAAATCCAAAGGTTAACCAGGTGTCATTCCTTTACAAACAAAAGGGACCTGGCATCATCCACAGGGCCTTAAAAATACATTCTTAGTCAAATGGCCTTAGACCCAACAGGTCAAGACTGGGATTTTAAAAACGAGTTCTTACTTGTGAATTTCAGAGTCACAACAGAGCTTCTGTCTCTAAGATGAAATAGCAACAGCCATTCTTTATGGTTTGTCCTCAGCCTCTGGATATAAACTACCTTTGTAAACATAAAGAAAAGGTTTATACAACATGTCTGGTGTAGGTTTGTGTCACAGTCCTGATAAATTGTGCCTCAGCCTCTGGCCATCTTTAGGATTAAGGAACTGAGCCTTCCAGTTAGGCCGAGGCTTACCATCTTTCGTTGTACAAATTAAGCACTGTGTGCCAAGACCAAAGCCCAGGATTTTTTGGCAGTACCATTCTGAAGCTGGTTTACCACCTTGTTTTTATGGCAGGCGACCAATACCTTTCAGACTTGTGACAGGCGGATTGCTTTACTTGGCTTCCTTCCCCCACAAACAGTTCATGTCCAAGGCCCAAGGTTTAAATTGGAGACTGGGGAAACGGTAATCCCTCAAGATGTTGGTCTCCCGCAACTACTGAGTACAGCCAACAGAGAATTTAGGGGAAACCAAATCAGAATGCATACAGGTGACTTAAAAAGATAAAGCTTTATATTACAAGAGCAGAATAGTGAATAGCAGCCACATCTTGGATTCAGGTGTCTCTTCCTCTTTCGTGAATTCTCTCATTTCTGGCTGGCCCAGTTGTTAAGCCAGAAGTTTACCTTCCCTCCCTTTTCTCTTTCTTTCCCTGCCCACCCTGCCCTGGCTGGCTGTTTTCCTTTCCTTACATATTTATTGAAACGTGTAAAGCAATAGATTTACAACATACAGATGAGCACACAACCCAAATGAGACTCTAAGAAGACACAAAATAGTCCACAGACAAGAAACAGGGTTGGATGGCAAAAGCTGTATGCTGTCGTTACAGTGCTGGCTTGTATATATTATCTTTGACTCCCTGAGCTCCTTAAAACACATTGTACTATGAGCAGGCAAAACCATATGTGTGATGAGATTCAGAGGCAAGAAGAAGCCAGACTAACATGTAGCGTCAGCGTGAGTGTTGTGCTGGCTAAGTTCCTTCCTGCTCAGCTCCCAGCTCCCACACTGCCTGGGTTGCCTTTCCCTTTGCAAAGTGATCTAGGAATCTCATAATTTGTTTACCAACATTATGCACTGAGGTCACTGTCAGCAATTCCTAGCGCAATGGACAAATGCAGGCTCATTTACAAAGATCAGAATGGCAGTTTTTATGGTGAGAGGAAAGTGTGAAATAGAATCGGCCACAGAGTTGGAAGAGACCCAAAGCCATCAGTCCAACCCAATCTGCCAGCAGGAACTCACAATTAAAGCATCCCTGACAGATGGCCATCCAGCCTCTGTTTAAAGACTCCAAAGAAGGAGGCCCACCAGAACTTCCCTCTGTATCTGCTGCGTTTTGGTCCAGGACCTGCTGTACATGCAAAAATCAGTGGATATCAAACCATTAGATACAATGGCACAGTAAAATGATGTCCTTATTAAAATGGCAAAATCCAGGATTGCTTTTTTGGAATTTAAATATTTTTTTTTCCCAATGTTTTCAAGCCGTGGATGCTTGAATCTGTGGATAAAGAATCCGTGGATAGGGAGAGCGGGCTGAAATTGGCTGGCAATTAATGAAAGAGTTGTGCTTTGTATACTATGATGTTTAGCCCACATTCAGGGAGGTGGGTCATTTCGGTCCCTGAGAGCCATGTTGTCTTGCAATCGAGCAGATCTAGAACTATAAAATAGGAATTATTTTTCCCCTGAAGAGCAAGTTTCCAAATTTTGCCAACAGATAGATAGATATATTCTAAGAAAAGTGGTTTTTTTATCTACATGGTATTTAGACGGAAGACATTTTGCTTTATGTGAATGTCTCTCTGCCTCGCTGTGGAATACCATAATCCCTACTTACAAACACGCTTGTTGACATGGGACATTCAGTGGAATTCTCTTTGGTGTCAGAAGGTACCAGATTCAGCCACTCAGGCAGTTTTTTTAATCTGCCAAAATGAAGGTTAAGGAATGGTTGCAACAGCTGAATGAGTTTCCAACCTGTTGCATAAAATTGAAAAAATATCATTATAATAGAAACGAAGGACTGTTGTAATTTTAATTCGTACTTCCTCTCTAGCTCCTTGCGTCATATTAAATACATGTTTTTAAATGTGCTTTAAACTAAACAAGGCCAACCTACACCTATCTAAAGCTGAGTGGACATCTTAAGTTTTAAAAGATCCCCATTATACAGGATGACAGTTTTGTGTTTGCTGTCACACCCGAGAAAAGAGTGATGGCTTGTTTCCTCCTATGAGGAACTAAATGCATAAATTGAACTTATCATCACAGTAGGGAGGCCTGGCATCAACATTTCGGATTTTGTTTTCTTTCTGTTTTGATTGTAAGTCTCTGATTGCAGTTGTGGTGCGTGTGATCTATCGAGATAGTTTTTGATAGTCAGTCTTATTCATTGAATAACCTGCATTATAAATGGACTTCGTCCCTTTCAAAGGTTTTATGACAAAGAGCTCTTAAATATTGGTTGTTTTGACAACTATCATTTCATCAGTTTTAATGGTTTTTGCAATTTGTAGGGTAGTTATTAACCACAAGTGCCTGCTTAAATGGTTTTAGGATTGTTTCAAGTACCTTTGATGTCCACTATAGGCAACTACTTAGGATACGTAAAAGCTTGGAAAGGGCCTATCGTGGACATTATCAGGCCTCTTCTAAAACCTCAACTAAATATTATAGCTTTAATAGATTCAAAACATCTTGTATCGTCTTGTATATCATTGGAGCCACGGGAAATAACAAACTTTTATTCCCATTATAGCGTTCCCTTTAGTTAGTAGAGTGGGTCCAACAGCACATAGAATCAATATTGTTTTATGACACCGCCACCTATATGTAAGTAGAGAGAACATTTTCATTATAATTAATATGAATTCAAAACATAATTGTCTAGTTTATCCAGTGGGATTGTGGCCGACCTTTGCCTTTGCCGTCTCATAATGAAGCTTAATGAGATATGATCTTCCAAGTTCTCAGTTGGCAAAAACTACAGTATAATCGATTTAGTCCACAAGAAAACAAATGAAGTATTTTTCGAGATGTGGTCATAGGCCTATTCAGAGGCAGGAACTGGCAAAACCACCTCTGAGGATTCATTGCCAAGCAAGCCCTATGAAAATTGCCCTGTCCTCCAGTCCATCTGCCTGGTCCAGGCCTCGGAGGGAGAAAAAGCTGGACCTGATCCCCTTCCCCACAACCATTCTTCCTCCCTTTGTGTTGTGTCTTTTTAGATTGTAAGCCCGAGGGCAGGAACCGTCTAACTAAAAGTTTGTATGGACAAGCGCTGTGTAAATTTACAGCGCGTTATAATAAAGGTTATAATAATAATGAGGTCACCAAACTGACACATAACTTGAAGGCATACACACACACACACACACCACACACAACACAAATTCAAATCTGGGACAGAGTTTGTTTTTACCATTTGTAGGAACTAGACCTTAAATGCAGCTGGTGTGTAAAGCTGGTGGATCATATGAATGTTGCAAATTGTGAGGACAGGTTTTGATTGAAATACTGAGTGAAATTCTGGAAGGACGGTCTATGCCAGGTTAGCAGCCCATAGATCTTACAATTAATTTAAAGTATTCAATTGAGACTGGAATCCCGTTCTACATATAATCAATCCTATTAATACTATCCTATTTAATAAGCAAATTCTGTATAAGGAACTCCTCTTGCTGAAGGTATGCTTTAGTAATAGGGCAGTTTGCTATGTGTTGTAATTACACCCAGGATAGAATGGGGAAATGGAAATGTGTATGTAAAAGAATGTCAGCCCTCATGACTAATTACGAAAGGGAGAGGCCCGAACAAAGACTAAAAAGCCTGTTGGCCATAAGCAGCAAGGAAATGAAAAGAGATTTTAAAATGGCTGGACATTCCTAGCGGGAACAATTGTAGGAAATATAAACTCATTCGTGAGGTCTGTTATATAAGATGATAGCTGTACTCTCCATTGTCTTCCAGAGCAATCCGAATATTGTAGGTTTGCCAAGATGCTATAACCATTGTTAACTCCTCGCCGTTAAGAGTTCTTGAAATAATGCTGTGATTGCTCTTCATAACTTTTAAAAATCTAATTTTAACTAAACTGCTAGTGCAATATTCCTGATTTAATTTTTTTTTTTAAAAATTGTATCTTGTATAGCAAGGTGAAAAACTTTTTGTACCTGGAAATGTTGGGCTGAATCGTTCTAAACTACCACCCATGCTGTATACAGGTATACATGAATTTACTTCATGTACATCTTCACTCTTCAAATGGAGATTGAGAAAAGAAGATGAACTGAAGAGAGTCACCCATTTTCTTCAACAGCAAACCATAGATTTTCATGACCTAGTAAGTCAAAGGCTTTGCTGTGATCCATAAAGCACAGACTGATTTCTTTTGACATTCAACGTATGTTGGGATAGGTTGTATTCTGTGAGTCCTCGTCCTTTCCTGAGCCCAGCTTCTAACATCTGGGTTTTCTTGCCCCATATAGTTAACAGTCGTGCTTGAATGTGTCATCAGTTTCCATCTGGGCTCCAGCATGGTATCATTCAATTTCTTTTCCATCTGGCCTCTGTATTGAGCAAAACTTGTTAAAACCTATAGTGACGGATTTCCCCTGGTCTTATGACATCATTCGTAGCACTTTGCATTATAGTGTTTGACTGCTTTTGTTACATCTCTGCCTCACTATAAAGATAGAATAAAAATGGAAACTAGTATATAAATCATTGTAGCTGCTCTTATGGGATGGAGAATAAGGATACAGTCCACTGTTTTTATACAGGAGTGTTGCAATGATTTGTTTTTGATTTCCTTTGAGTTCGAGATTGCTCATTTTGTACAGAGCACCTGCAAATGAACATGTAAGCAAAACTCAAAATTGGCAACCCACAGGAGGTGTGGTGAAAGCTCATATCTTTAATGTACATTGCTGAAGGGCTGAGGCGTGACCTGGAAGGAACGGGGGGAAACAAAGCCTTGTGTCTTTCCAGAAGGGTTTGATAGCAAAGTGCAGCATCGTGATTCTTTTTGTTGGTATGAATACAATGCCCCTAACATAAAATGCCACTGGCATTTTATCGGTCTTGCTGTGCTGGATACATCCAAATAAGTGTGAACGTTTGTGTGTGTGTGGTCTGGGGTCCTGTCACTTTTTTTTAAACAACCATTCTTCTAATTCAGAACAAAAGTGAACTATAATCCTCCAAAGATCGATGGCTCCACGTAAAATCGAACTTGGGGGATATCATGTGACACTATGAAGAGAATACTAGACGACATACTGTCAGTGGGCAGGTTTGTGTGTTAACCAGGGTAATCCCAGATACCTCTGTAACTTCAGGGATTATGGTCTATTTGCACTTTAAATCTCGATGAAAAAATAGGGCAGAAAGTAGATTACAGCTGGCCAATGGATCACTGGGGGTTTGTTTTCAGGGCCCTTTTCATGCAGCTGCTAAATGCTTTGATCACTTCTTCAAGGCATTCTGAAGTCCTTTAACAAGGGGTCTTGTAGTCAAGATCATTTAAAGTATATTATTTTGACAGCTTTGAGTAGCACATCCAACTGTATTGTTTGGACTCATTTGTAAACACAACTTGTATTAGCACAGGCCTGCTTCTCTTGCTTAAATGAATATCAACCCCCTCTTCTTTTTGTTGGCTGTAGATTCCTTAATAGATCTACCTAAAACTGGTTGGGAGGTTTAATCTGCTTGTACAGGTTCAGCGACTGTTGCCTTCCTGTACCACTGTTCATATTCCATTGTTTAACTCTCCCCCCGGATACTACAGTGGTTTCTCCTGTGGCTTATCACTTTCAAAAAGGAATTAAATCCCACCCCCAAATAAAATATGTAGTTTAAAAGCAGGAAAGGTGTGGTTGGATCTAGTTGAACCAAACTCATCCAAGTCATTTCAAACACCATTGATGTGTCCAGGTACACCTGGTAGGGACAAAAATCCCTGAAAGAAAAGCAGTAACTCAAGATGAGAAGTGTGTGGCCTTTCATGTGTTGGGAGACACTCCCCTCATCCTCACCATTGGCTGTACGACCTAGTGCTGCTTAGATTTGTATTCCGACAGCATCTGGGGAGGCGTCACATATTCCATGCCGACATAGGAAGTACAAGGGCTCAAGTTGGCACTCTGATTTTTGAACAACTTATATTGTAGATAATGAATAGAAAGTGGATATGGGTCCACAGTAATATAATAATGGTGAGCACACCTGGATAGGCAGAAGGGCATAGCTATGATTTTAATCGTGTATATGCTGCCTACTTCCACTTTCAATGCTGTTTATGTATTACCCAGATATGTTAGCAAAAATGTACCATAGCAAGAGGGTCACTCCACATTTGGGAATTTGACTGTTCAGAAAACTTCACCCTTCTCTAATTATAACTTTCTTTTTCTCAATAAACCTTTTGCAGATCAGGCTAGTGAAGACAAACATCCAATGGTCGTACAAGCTGCTGAACTATTGTTGCTACAGACCTAAAAACTCTGTGTTGTCAGTTCCTAGAGGTTTGTATGGCTGCTGAGAACGTGCATTGGAATCCGGGACTTTTGCTCTGCACTATTGCTTGCACCATGTCCATGATCTTGCTCTGAATATCTCGAAACAACACTTCAGGGATGTCAGTGGTACAGAGGAGTTCCTGAACTAGGTCCTCAGAAACTAAAAGAAGTGCTGTCCTTGGAGAAATTGAATTTGGATGAAAGACATGTTTTTGAAGCAGTCATTAGTGGATTTCCCATGATGCTGAATAATAAAGGTAAGATTGTAGACATTCAAAAACAGCTACAGAATGTTTGTTCTATGCATTTGTGTCCTTCCTGGGCAGTTTGAATTTTAAAATGGGGTCTTTGGAGGTTTGCTCATGCTTCTGGGTTGAGAAGGTTAAAAATTTGTTCCCAGGCTATCCAAATTCGGCACTGAGAAATCTGGTTTTGCCACTGTGTATATGTAAATTAAGTAAATTGAGCATTACTTAATTGTGTATTGTTCCTGTTTTCTACTAATGTTTTAGAATTGCTGATCATAAGAAGAAACAAGGAGCTCATGCAGAGTTCTCCAGCCCTGCCCTCAACCCAGTTGTTTCCTCTGCTTCTGAGATTTCATGAGTCAGTGACACTCATTTACAAGACTGCCTTTATTAAATATTAAGAGCTACAAATCTGCTTTTAAAAATTGCCAGTAGGCTGAACTATGCCCTTAAATTCCTTATTTTGTGCAGGATACATAGAGCCATTACATTACCAACTAAGCACATGCTTAAAGGTTTTTTCTTCTTGTCATTAAAAATTGCTTTCACCTGCTCACTTCCAAAGCTAACTTTTCTTGGGCTCATATAACATCTTCTAACAAGTACGCTTTGATTTATCTATCTGCTTTTTCATTTGAAAGTATCTCTCGCTTCAAGGTTCCACATAATTCAAGTTCACTGTTTATCCACAGATTCTCCTACTCTAACAAGATAGTGTCCTTTCGTTTTTTTTAAAAAAAAACAACGAGATTTTGTCAAAGAAGCAGACAACAGTCCACTCACTCCACCCCCAACAAGAACAATCTACTTTCTTTTCAAACCCAGAGGATATTTCAATCAAATTGTACCTTTTTGGAAAAAGAGTGAGTCTCGGAACTCACTGAATGGATAATTTTAATTAAAGTATACACATTAAGAAAGGCATAATTGGATTTATCCATTTCCACGAAGAAAGTTTTCTCTCCTCACCAGAAAGGGTAATCTTAATCTTTGTACTAGACAGAATATGGGACAGAAAAAATTAACCTAAATACATAGCTCTTGCACAAGTGGAATGTTGAACACATGTCATAAGCAGGGTGGGGCAATTTAGGTCCAGTTTATTTTTTTGTAGACCCCAAAAACTACACCCCCACAGAAAAGCCAGTACTTGGTGTCTACTAGTTCCAAATTTTGAAAATGAACAATGCAGACCACCAGAAGAAACAAATTGGCCCCTTGCTGCAATTGCCATCATCCCTTTGAGGTTTCTCTTCTTAATAGTATTATGTGAAACCTTTCACAAATTCCTGTTAAACAGATGTGAGACAACAAAATACCATTTATTATTTATTTATTTAGGTATTTATCCCGCACTTCGCCCAGGCTCTCAGGCGGCTTTCATTCTGATCACGGCTTTGATCTTACCCTTTATCAATGGGTTTTGATGCCAAGAAAGATGCAACTTTTTCCATTTTGGAATCCAAGGGATTGCCCCTTTTCGCATGATACACAAGTCCATTTAATTGTTTAAGATTCGCTAACGTGACAGTATCCTAAAACTGTCTTGAAAATAGGGTTTCCCTTATAATTCTAATATGCAGAATAACAAAACTATCCCAGGTCCTGTTTCTTGTATAATGTTTCTCATTTGTAACCCGCACATATAAATGCAAATCCTCTTCAATTCTTCTTCCATACACTACAACACGATATAAAAAGGTTTATTTCTCCTAGAAAACTGTATAACCATAACACAACTTTCTGTAACGTTTCTATAATTGTTTAAAACGTTTCATTAAAGTATTAGCCTGTAACCAGCCTGCAGCTTTTCTGCAGAAACTATGTTTGCTGGTTGCCCAATATACCACTTGCACTCCTACGCAGCTATAAAATCCTGTACCTGTTTCCAAGCATCCGATTTATGGTTTTATGTAGGATCAGAAGCACAAACGTACATGGTAATGTAGCATTATTAGCAATTTAGAAAGTAACTTATCATACAGCTTCTCCCTTTTTACCTACACACTCAGTAAAAGAAATCTAAAATAGAATATTTTTAATCCAAAGTAGTAAGTCTTTTTCTTTTTTTTCTTTCTTCCCCAGCCCCTTCCAACCGGGCATTTAGGTTCTGACAGTGCGTGTTGTATGAGCAAGAAACAAAGTGGAATCATCTCTCAAAAAAGGAATATTGTTTGATAGGTACGTTGCCCACCGATATGGATTAGCTGGTGTACTTCTTTTTCCTCCAACTAAATACAGTTTTTGACTCTAATTTCTTTAACTTCAATTTAAATATAAGTTCTAGTCACATTGATGAATTAATGTTTGTCCTCGCACCTGTTCATCCCGGAAGCCATCAGCAGCCACAGGTGTAATGTGCCCTTGTAGATCCTACCAGAGCAACTACTGGATGAACTACCTCTCTGAATGCCCAGATAAATCATGGGTACTTTCTGCAGGTAGGAAGGAATATTACTGGTTTCTTATCAAAATGAAGTGTACCTAATGCTTTTAACTATTGCAAAAGTACCTGGCTTTAAAAGCTTCTTGGATCAAACAGCCTTGGAAATATTTGAAAATTAAGTGAGTGGCTTATCTTTTAGAAGAAAAAACCTTTATATTTTTGAAAAAAAACCAAATTAAAAAGTTGGGTGATGTTTGGTGCGACTGATATAGAGAAAAGGGGATGGATGAAATGGATCATAGTATGTATACAGACAACGAGAGACGGGTGAATGTATGTAAATAAAACTGAGACTACATGGGTGTTGTATTTTGAGCATTGAACTAGACTCTGGTCCAGATTCAAATCCCTGCTCAGCCCAGAAAAACTCACTGGCTGACCATGGGCAAGTCACAACTCCCGCCAAGAAACGAACAAGATAAACCCCTCTGAGCCCATCTTGCCAAAAAACTCGGTAGATTTTACCTTAGGTTGCCATAAGTTGAAACAATCAATGCTAACAATGCTACCTGCAGTTAAATTTTATATGATTACTAATTTTCAGAGGGATCCTGTTTGTGCTTGGAGGTCCAATATAAAAATAAAAGTCACTTTAATTCTGGAAAAAGTATATCCAGATACCATTCAATGAGCCTTCCACAAGAATGAAGTGATTTTGGGCCTTTCAATTAACAGGCTTGCCACAAATCTTCCACTGACGTTGCCTGACCAACACCTTATCCATATAATATGTTTGGCTTTGTGGTGCCATAACACGTTCCTTATTTGTAATGTTGTATTAAACCTGAAAGATTACGTATGTTAAACTTAAAAGAGTTTGGAGGTAAATACATCGTTACTTCTCACTATTCACTAATAGTTAGGCAGGGTTCATTGAAATGAGATGGAAACGGTGGACCTTTCCATCTGAGGCTGCATTAGCATTTGAACTCCCTGCAAACACAGACGGCAACAAGAAATCATTCCTAACAATTTATTATTTCCTTTGTGTACCTTGCTTAAGTTGTACCTAAATTAGCATAGATATTATAAAAGTCAAAGAACAACTCCTGGATGTGAATTTCAAAGTCTTGTATGACAGTCCAGAAGCAAGGGAGCGAGCTGTTGTATTCAGGACCCAAGCCCCTCTGCTTCTTGACCCTTTCAAATGGGATAAAGTTTGCATATCTTTTGCAGTTGCTGTGCCACTTAAATGCATAAGAACCTGTTTAATGATAGTTAATGAAAGACTACAAGATATACATTCTGGACCAGATGCACACAATATACATTGACTAGTTAGGAGCTATACCTTTTCCTGCTTGATCTTTCCCCAAACCTACCAACCTCCACCTGCTTAATCTGCCAACTCCTGTGATCTTGAGTTGGCACACTCATTTAAAAACAACAGCAACAAAACCCTGTGATCTTGATTGATGGTTTGCAATATGTTCCTTTATAGGTACTTTTCTGGTCAAAGTGCTTGCCATGAATGACTTCTCCAACATGAGCCTTGATGTAGGAACGGTCACGGTGTCATCTAACAGTTCTCATAAAGAAGGTAATGACAAGTCCTTGTTTAATGCTCCACAACGATTGCATAAAATAAGATTGGTCAATAAAGCAAAAAGAATTTTTAGTTCAACTTTTCTTCAACCTCCGCCACAATTTATGCATGCTGCTATGTGCCCTCAATGTCCTGAAAAGTGCAAAGAGCAGTAGCATTCATGCATCGACTGGCCAAGAGTGGGACAGCATTAGAGACTTCTTGTGCCTTTCATGTTGTTGTTTTATCTATGAATATAAAACATGGTGGTGCATAGTGGAAACATGTATTCTGGCAGAAGGTAGCAGATTCCCAGAGAACAATCGTGTCCCCATTTATCTCTTCTTCCCCTTCAGTTTTAATTGATTCCAGATTGAAATCCCATTTATAGTAATGAAAGAGAATATGTTTGAGTATGTGATGTAATGTGTCCTTCAAACCAATCTTCTACTTTTGATTTATAGTAACTGTCACAAGCCATATTAGTGTGAGTCTCAACAATAGTTCCAAGTTCGTGAAATCTAAACACTTGCAACTTGGCATCGACACTACAGGGATCCTAAGGCTGTGCACCTCTTGGCCATTTGGATTTTAAAACAGCTTAACTAATTTCAGTAGTTTTAAATCTACATGTAGCCAGAAATACCATGTTCAGTCACTAGATGGAAGGTTTCCCTAACCTTTCTGAGGTTACACCTACACTGTGGAAATAATGCACTTTGAGCGCTGTAGCTCCATCTTATGGAATGCTATGATTTGTAATTGTTTACAAGGCCTTTAGCCTTATCTGCCAAAGACTTCCGGTGCTTCACAAAGCTACAAATCCCAGGATGGAGCCCTGGTAGTTAAAGTAGTGTCAAACTGCATTATTTCTACAGTGTAGATGCATGCATAGATATAGGAGGTGTAGCTGCAAGCAGGTCTGTGATATTAATTTCTCAAGAGGGCCTATGGACAGCTGTGTGTAGTGCATTCCTTTGCAAGTCTCCCAAGGTCTTCAGAGAGTTGAATGTTGTGAAGTCGAAGACTTCCATGGCCGGCATCCATAGATGTTCACCATTCTCTGCAGATGCCAGCCACAGATGCTGGCGAAACGTCAGGAATAAACTCTTCTAGCACATGGCCACATAGCCCGAAAAACCCACAAAAATCTATAGTTGAGTGTTGCCTGGTAAGGGACCAGTGAGAAGGAGGAATGGTTAAAACAGCATGGGAATGGAAGGAGAGAAAGAGCAAGGAAAAAGAAAGAGAGGGGAGAGAAGAAAATGCAGAGGGAAGGAGAGAATACAAAGGAGTGGTGGGAAACTAAGGTGTTTTGAAGATGGTTACTAGTGATTTATACAGGACAATTCATCATTGTATTTACACTACTTAAAGTTGTTTCCTTTACATTAAACAGATCTTCTTGAGGATGAAGAGAAATCAAATATAAAAATACGAGTTGTGAGTATCAAAGAGGTTTTGGGTAGACGGCGGTAAAAGGGAACAAATACTGAGAAATTCCTTTTGGAAATATTTCACAGCTATTTAGCTAGCTGCTTTTCTTTTTCTTAAAAACGTGATATAGTGGTTAAAACCTTTGATTTGTTTACTGTATTTATTTATGCCTTATCTTGGCCTCTTCAATGGGCTAGGGACCCATACCATATCGTGCTCCAAACAAAACCATGTGCTTCATAGATTCCACGTTAAATCTGGCACAACTATGAGTATGGCAACATTAATGAAAAAATCCTCCCAATCTGTGGGTCCGCTCTTGTCATGGGGGCGAAAAGTGCTATGGCTTTACTTCCTGCAATGGTACTGAACAGGACAGGTAGCTTTCCCAAGTAGGGCAAGGGTCTCCGAGAGTCCCATCAGCTGCCTACTTGGCACGCTGGCGTCCATTGGCCACTGCCCTGCAAGGATACACTTATACCTTTTTTCACTTTGTATCTGAATGATTAGGGTGCTTGAATGTTAAGATTTCCACACATTTCTTGACATGTAAAGCTGAATCGCAGGCTATTTCCTTGCATCGCCCAAAGCATTAAGGAGTGATCTCTTATTGCCATGGTTTTGCTCTGAAATATGTAACCTAAATGGAAGTTTTCAACTGGACGAGAGGATTCAGATGAGATCTCACCTCTTCAGAAAATTAGAGGAAGACAGGCAACAGATCTATCATGCTGTGCAATATAATCATAATAGCTTGTGGAGCCTTTTACTCCATGTATAACTATCATTGCTGTGGCTTCTAAGGGAGAGAAAAAGCACACAGCCAGCACACCTCAGTTGTGCCTGACCCCAGCAGATGGTACGGATCCATCTCTCTGTTCACAGACTATAAGCGGGGGTATTCAGGAAGTCTGTTTTTTTTTTAGTGTGGACTATACGAATAATCTCATTCATGTGTTTCTGTGGCTTGTGTTCCGCTTATAGAGCCACATCTCTGCAACGTTGTGCTTCATCGTGCGCCAGTACTCATTATTAAAGATTGGAGCCTCTTTTGCGCGGATGTATTCCAAAGCATATCCAAGACATGCAGAGTTGTATTCCGGGTTATCTCGTTTTATTTGCACCAGTTATCCACACAGCAAGAACACCAACCGTGGGAAAAACTCGGGGAAAACCGCAAGGGAAGTGGGGTTTGGGGCAAGTCCGCCCGTTGAATACTTATGCAGCGTGAACAAAAAGGGTGTCCACCCAACGTCGACCTGGAGTAGGGGCACCAGGAAATAACCCCGCTATAAGGCGAGTGGTGGGCCTGTGCAAGCACCTGCGGAAGTGTTGCAGAAACTCTGTTGACAACACCAAACCTGCAACAATGAACGGGGATTAGACTTCCATGTTAGATGACATGTATACTACCTCAATGTACCACAAGGACCCTGTGTGCTGTTCTGTACAGACTAGAGGGTACTGTTTGCCCCGTAAGTAAATCTGCCGGCAAACCTCCGCCGGTACACGATCCCAATACATTCTTCTTCGGACATTCAACCAGGCCGGTCTGTTTACACACTAGTGAGGGGTTTTTTCATCCAAGCAGCTGGCCAATTTGGATTACATTCTCCAGATCCCACACTGCACCATGGCATGAATTGTTCACAGGGCAATGCTCTGGTTGATTCTAGATAATAAAGATATATGTGTGTTCGTATGGCGGTAGTACATCTTCCACCAAAATATCTTTTTTTAAAGATTCATTTCTTAGTTTTGACTACGAACAGCCTAATTTCCAATCAAAATGATACACAATCAAAGCAAGAGAACACAGGAAAGAAGAAAAAGAAGAGAAAAATTTTAACAGGGGGGGGAGGAGGCCCACAATACTACACCACTAAGGTTTTGACCAACCAAATTCATGACAATCATCATAATTAAAAAAAGAGAGAGAAATTATTATTTCTACTATGCCTATCTATCTAAATAATCCTCATGAAAAGATAAGCAAAACATTTCCATACGTATAATACATTATTCTTCCTTATTCCTAGGATCTCAAGAGTATCATATTTAATTTCCCTCCTCACTTTTTTGCATCCCAACACCGGCCTGGTAGTCCGACCAAGCCGTGACTGCTGCCTAAGTCTTCCCATTAAACTTCCTAGCTGAGTAGGAAGTTGATTCCCCTGTACCTGTTCTATATTATAGCACATGGTCGCGCGGCTATGTAGTTATACCACCTCGTTTATATCTTGCTTTTCCAGCTGAACGGTTTCTAGGGCTGATAGTAATGATAATCCTTTTAAATCACCCATATGAAAAGATATCAACAGTCCAGATTGAGGCCAAATTCACTGTGTTGCATCTTGCACAGGATGTCCAGGAAATCATGCACTATCTTCCGTGTATTCGTGGTTGTTGTTTGTTGTTATGTTGTTATATTTACAATTATATCTATAAAATAGGGAGGATTCTAGATGCAGATAGATGGGACAGGGGCGGGCTCAGGGTCTCTCACTAAACCACAAATATGAAGTCAAAAATCTGGCTGCAGTTTCTCCTTTTATGCCCCATTCATTAGCCGAGTTCTTCTTCAGGATATAGCCCACAGCAGATGTGAGGGGACTGAGGTGGGTCTGGTGCCCGTTGCGTAGGGTATATTGCGGTATCCAAATCTGGCCCCTGAAAAAATTGACTGTGGCAATACTGCCCTGAAATGTCTTATTCTCGTTATCCCATAAGATCTCCTTAGGAAGGGAGCTCTACCATTTGAAAGACTAAGCAATTGCTCAGGAAGTGAATTCTGGGAGAGATGATAGCAAGTGCTGGAGAAGAGCCTGTGTGCCAAACAGCTCGCCCTTGTGCCTCATCTCGTTGCTCCTTTTCTAGATGTGGTGGAGGGAAAAGATGCCAACATCCCTTGTGTTATATTCAGCACTGGACCAAAACCTCTTCACCCTTTCCTACATGATATGGTGAACTGCCTCAAAGGTAAGATCGTTGCTGATATTGTGTGTACTTTGGTAAAGGTGGACTAATGAAACACCATGACCTCTTTCATGCTTCAACCCTGATGTCTATGCGCACTTCATCTGCCCATCCCTACATTTGTTGCAGTTGTTAGAAAGTGGACCTTCCCGTGAGTAGCTTGAGTCAATTGACTCAGACCAGGTCGCTACAGTCAGCTTGGACTGACCCAGCAATAATGATGCACAGACATTATTATTATTTATATATTATTATCTTATTATTATATTAAACCTTATTCATAAAGCGCTGTAAATTTACACAGCGCGGTTGTAATAAAATCTTTTCGTTAGGACCTTTCCCTGCCTGCAGGGCTTACATCTAAAGATTTGATTCAACTTGTGACTTGAAATTTAAAACCACCCATTTATTTTTCTTACCTTTGGTCGTTCCATTGCAGCCGAGCTGTATGTTATTCTAATCACCATTCCATGTCTGTAAGAACATTGGGTTTCCTCATCTCAGTAAGACCAGGTGTCTCCCTCCTCTCTCACACCAGCTCTGAGCACTGGGAAAGTGTGCTGGAGCCTGCCAAACTCATAGCAGGACCAATTGAAAGCACTTTATACTTGGAACAGGTCTCCCTTCCACAAAGGATATATCCTTGGTTAACCAAACCCACGGGACAAGATGCAAGAATGGTGATGAGACACGATGCTTCATTTCGCCGATCATTGAGGGACCCCTTGCAGAGAGACTGATTGCAGGCCACACCAAAAATCGGGACTCTTCTGAGCCTCTTTCTGCCGGGGGTATGAGAGTTCTCGTTACCACTTCAACTAACGCCCAGCGCTAGGCCTGCAAACTATTGTTACGATAAACACCTGTTATTGCATCTGTGAATGTGCAGGAAAATGTCATGAAGCTAAAGATGCATCAGCGGATATGAGAAAGCCCAATTGTGCCCCTGTCCAGCAACAAATCAAGATTGATGTCCACAGTTGATGTAATTTGGCGCCTTCATGTTGAAAACTGAGAAGTTTCTTTGATATCTACCTGTGGCGCCCGGAGATAAAAGACCCATGAAAGACGCCCTTGTAAATGTTGGGCCCGCATTCAGCTGCAAAAGCATTAAGTAACCTCACGATTGCTGGGTCACCAAACAATCCCCAGAAACATCATCATCCACAGTTGAACGCAATAGGATTCTACATTGGTGGGTTTAGGATAGCATCCTTCAAACACCAGCCGGCAGTGCGCTTAACTTAGCAACTTATCTTTCTCCAAACACCAGCAGCACTAAGCCTGAGACTGGAAATCTTGAAGTTGTGCATCCACCCGTAGCTTCAGCCCACAGACTCAGCAGCTGCAGTACATCACTGTGTGATTACAATTCCCACTAAGTTGAGATGTCCCTGCGAATTTAGTATTAATTTCCTTACTTTTGATCTGTAATATAAACTCACATAGCAATTTTATGACAGCAAGATCCCCCTTTGTCTTATTTTAGGGGTGATAAGTTGTGGTTCCCCTAGCAATAAATTGATCCTGAAAGGTATTCAGACACCCAAAAATTTCCACAGGCAACACAAAAATCTTTGGATGCCCCTTGGCTTCAGGGTATGCCAGGACTTCCGTGAAAGGATGTCTCTGCCTTCCCTCCATCACGCCAGCTCAAGAGCGGCTTAGAGGACAGAAGCACCTGAAGGGTAAAAGTTATTATATTTGAGTAACATCTCAGTACACAGACAGGCTTTGTTTAGATTGTGGAACGCTGGGTAGGATGTGAGGGTTTTTTTTCTTTCTCTTATTACACTCCTTTATCCCAAAGTGTTGGGTAGAATGCACACTTTGCATGCCTAAATACACTGGTTCGTACCACCCTGTCGCACGTAACAAAATAGTCTCCTACCCGAGAATTTGGCAACGCTGCCTTGCCAGTCAAGGAAAAACATATTGCACTGTTTGAATCTAGAACTCATCGAATCATAGAATATAGAGTTGGAATAGGGGTGACCGCAAGGGCCATCCAGTCCAACCCCCACATTCTGCCATTGCGGAAATCAGATCAAACTGCATCGTGACAGATGGCCATCCAGCCTCTGTTTGAAGGACCTCAAGCGGGAGAACTCCACTACACCAGATGGAAGTTTGTTCCCACTGTCGAACAGCCCTTACTGTCAGGAAATTCCTCCTTTCATAATGTTGAGGTGGAATCTCTTTTCCTGTAGCTTGCATCCATTGCTCGGGTCTAGTCTCTGGAGCAGCAGAAAAACAGTTTGCTCCTTCCTAATATGACACCTTCAGTATTTAAATAGGGCTATCATATCAACTCTTAACTCTCTTCTACAGGCTAAACTCCCCAGCTCCCTGAGTGTTCCTCTAGGGCAAGGTTTCCAGACCTTTCACCATTTTAGTCGCCCTCCTTTGACAAGCTCCAGTTTTAATGTCTTTTGAATTGTGGCGCCCAGAACGGACACCAATATTCCCGGTGGGGGGCCTCCGACCAGAGCAGCATTATAGTGACAATATTACTTCCATGGATCTAGATACGTTTACTTCTATGATTGCAGCCTAAAATGCATTGCCTGTTAAGCTGCCGCATAACACTGTTGACTCCTGTTCAACTTGGGTTACTTAGACTTCCTAGCTCTTCAATGTTGTCTCCTTAATCCAGGTGTCTCCCCTCCTTATCTGTGCATTTTATTTTTCGCCCCTAAGGAAGTACCTTTACATTTCTCCTGTTGAAGTTCATTCTGTTAGCTCTGGCCCGCTTTTAGTCTATTCAGTTTAATTGATTTTGATACTGTCCTCTGGAGATTAGTTTCTCCTACTTAGGTCGTCTGCAAATTGATAAGTATTCCCCAATTTTTCCCTCCAAGTCATTGATTAAAGATGTTGAATGCACGGGCCAAGCCAAGCCCTGGGGACCCATGGTTTACTTCTCTACAGGATCGAAAAGGTGCCATTGTGAGCACACTTTGGTTCGGCCCAGTCAAAATTACAAAATCCCAATTAACGTTGCCTTGTACCGCCCACATTTTACAAGCGTTGTGAGAATGTAATGGGGGAACCCTGTCAAAGCCTTACTGAAATCAAGCTATACTATATCCCCAGATCCCTTCATCTACCAAGTGGTAATTTATCCAAGAAAGAGATTAGATTTGTCTGGCCATGCTGACTTTTTCTTGAAACCAATGTTGACTTTTTGTGAATTCTGGCATTGCCTTCTAGATGTTCACAGACTCTCTGTTTAATGATCTGCTCCCGAATCTTCCTTGATTGATGTCAGACTAACTGGCCGATAATTGTTTGATCCTTCTTTTTTCCCCCCTTTTTGAGATGGGGACAACGTTTGCCTCGCCATTCGGTGGGATTATTCTTTTTTCCCCCCCCCGAGTTTTCAAGATTATGCCAATGGCATCCGAATTTAACATTATGCCAATCTTTTAATATACTTGGATTGTAGCACTGTCTGGGACTTAACTTATTTTAGGTTAAACAGGTTATTTCCTGACTATCCTTACTTATTTTGTGCTTTTGGGGACTGAAGTTCCCCTATTCTGTCTCTGCTCCATTATCCTCAGGTCTGAGCACCCTTTGCCTTTTCGAGAAGGACTGAGGCAAAGAAGGTGTTGATTAATCTGCTTTTCTCTGTCTATGTTAGCATTTTGCCATCTTCTCCCACGCAGTGGCCCTATATATACTTCTATTTCAAGCCTGAAATCTCCTGGATGCCAACAAGATTGAACTGCGGTGTTGTACATTTAGCCACCTCATGCGAAGACTGACTAGAAAAGACAATAATGCTTAGAAAGAAAGAAGGCAATGGAAAGAGAGGGAAGACCACATGTCAGATAGCTAGATTCGATACGTTACGCGTCTGGCTTTTACAAGACCTGAAGAATAGTAGCGTAGTGGGAAGAGACAAGGAGTGTTTGGATGTGTCTCATAACCGCGTCACTGTGTGAGTGGGGTCCAATTTGCGGATCAAGTAATAACAACAAAGCAACAAAACTATCCTTTGCACCTATGTCCACCCAAATGTTCTCTATGCTCTTGCCTTCAGATCTTGCTGCTTAAATTGCATTTTTCTTCTAGCCAAAGAGATTTACTGATTCTTTGAGCCTCTTCCCATATACCTTCCTCCACATTGTATAACTGTGAGCGCTTGCCTCGTTACGTCACAAGGCTTAGCGGTCTTGTGTGACCAATTTTATCTTAATGGCAATGACTGCTATTAATCCCTCCACTGATAAGCTGTCTTGACTGGGTACAAAAATCAACCTGGGCTTCAAGTTTTCACACTAAGAGCAAGCCAAGGTTAATGCGACTGCTGACAGCTCATTGCACAGGTGGTTTTTAGGCAACAATGCTTTGTCTATTTCTGTGGGGAAAGGACAGGTGCACACGACCCTCCACGAATCGGAGATCAAATTTTATTGAGAACAGTTTTCGAACTATACCTACATCTGATGGAGCTAGGACGATGGCAGATGGGCTTGCGCGTTTGTGCACGTTCTAACCTTTTAAAAACCCAATTTGGCCCAGGCCGCCATTTAAAGTGCCCGTATGTATTGTGCCCTAAACTGTAATTGCCTATGGGCTATTTACATTAAGATTACTTGTTGAATATGACGATGCACTTGTCTGAAATTCTAAGAAAACCTTTATATGGAGCATTGTGCACAGCTTGGGCTGAGCCCTCTCTAAAAAGAAGAAACCTACGACAAAACTCAGATTCATGTTGATCTATTAAAACACTTTCTTGACCGGAGATCATGTTCCCAAGGCAATATCTAGAAAGATGCTGATTAGATCATGCATCATTGGCACAAACACTATAGCATTTCACTTCAATATAATTTCGTGCGATGTTCCTTCTCCAAACGACTCTGTTGCAGTTATTGGATCTAACGATACATCCTGGGCAAAGTTAATTTCTGTGCCAGTTGTTACCCCTACCATTTACAGGCCCTGTGTTTTTACCAACTCGAGCGATTGATTGTGAAACATTTTGATACATGTCCTTCCATCCTTTCACTGCAGACAAAACCAATAACTTAGGTTCAAAGTAATTGGCGCAGTTGCATCTTTCCAAGTTTATTATATTTGGAGTTGAAATAAACAAAACTGACAATACCACAATCAAAAATGTTGTGAGGGACACACTCCATTCATTTTTCTCACAATAGATGCTTTTTTCCTTTCTAATATCCCCCTTAATTAGAATATAGCAATCTTTCACTGTCAGAATTCCTCCCTAATATTTAAGTGGAATCTTTTTTTCCTGTCAGTTTTAATATCATTGCACCATGTCCCTAGTTTCTGGCAGCAGGAAAACAAACTTGTTTCCATCCTCAATAGGTCATCCTTTCAGATTAATTAACATGACTATGTGTCACTCTTAGCTTCTCTTTTCCAGGCGAAACATAGCCAGATCCCTAAGTCACTCCATAAGGACATTAGTTCTCCAGACCTTGCACACCATTTTGGCCGCCCCACTCTAGCTTATCAAGTTCTTTTTTGAATTGTTTGCCAAAACTGGGACACAGTATCAGGGATGGTCTGACACCAAAAGCAGAATAGAGTGGCACTAGTTACGTTGCCTTGATCTAAACACTAAACTCCCTAATTGATGCAGCCTAGAACTGCATGGCTTTTTTAGCTGCTGCATCACACTGTTGGCTCATCTTTAGCCTGTGGTCTACTAAGACTCCTAGATCCTTTTTGTATGTACTGTTATTCTGGGCTCATGTATGGGCAAGTGAAAAAAACACTTCACTGTCCAGAGGCTTCTCGTTGAGATAATGTCTGTAGTCCATAGCCAACATGACTATAGCCATGACGTTACATTTACGCATGAATTTGTCCACCCATTAATATCAATCCAGGCATGGACACCATGCATTCTCCATTTATTATATGCTTGCATTAGAAGTACCTCCCTCCCTTTGATTTTCCATTGTCACTAGCATGGTGATTGTGATGCTGCTGTGTACTGGACACTGTTAGTGTGATGCGCTGTTATGGTTCTGGCTACAGTGCATTTCATCCGTTAAGCCTCGCTGTGAGAAGAGTAGGGAAAGCAAGAGCCTGGTTCCCAATGAGTTTAAGATGGGAAAGGTAAGAGTAAAGGATGGGTTTAGAGACAGCATGGTGTGTAATGGGTTTGAACATCGCACTAACAACTCTGGAGACCAGATCAAAGCCCTGCTTGGCCTATGGAGTTCAATGAGGTCCTTACCAAAACTCAGAGTAAGGCAAAGGACTTAATTTTATCCTCGTGTGTTTGGAGAAAACACCTGGGGTATTTATTTTAAGGCAATAATTTTCTATGCCGGACTTCATTGACTCTGATTTTTAAGAAAGAGCGGTAAGTAGTTTTATTTTTTATTTTATTTGACATTGATTTCTTTGCAGCATGGCCAAATGCACCTGGAAATTCAGGTAAGAAACCAAAGCCAAGGACTTGGAAAAGTTTGAATTAAGAAGGTAATGATTTTTTCTAATGCAAGATTCTTCATTGACTCTGATTTTTAAGAAAGAGACGGTAAAGTTTTTATTTTACTTTATTTTGACATTGCTTTCTTTGCCGCATTGGCCAAATGCACTGGAAATCTCAGGTAAGAAACCAAAGCCAAGTGACTTGAAAATTGGAATTAAGAAGGCAATGAATTTTTTTATACGGACTTGATTGACTCTGATTTTTACAGAAAGAGCGGTAGTAGTTTTATTTTATTTTATTTTGCATTGCTTTCTTTGCAGCCATTGACCACATGCACTTGATCAATTCATGAAGAAACCACAAGCCACAGTGACTTGAAAAGTTTGATCTAAGAAGCAATGAATTTTTCTACTGCAAGACTTCATTGACTCTGATTTTTAAGAAAGAGCGGTAAGTGTTTTTATTTTTATTTTGACATTGCTTTCTTTGCAGCCTTGACCAAATGACCTTTAAATCCAGGAATAAAAACCAAAGCCAAGTGACTTGAAAGTTTGGAATTAAGAAGGCAATGAATTTTTTCTAGCAAGACTTATTGACTCTGATTTTTTAAGAAAGAGCGTAAGTGTTTTATTTATTTTATTTTGACATTGATTTCTTTGCCGCTTGACCAAATGCACTTGGAAATCTCAGGTAAGAACAAAGCCAAGTGACTGCTGAAAAGTTTGGAATTAAGAAGGCAATGAATTTTTTCTAGCAGACTTCATTGACTCTGATTTTTAAGAAAGAGCGGTAAGTAGTTTTATTTTATTTTATTTTGACATTGCTTTCTTTGCAGCCTTGGCCAAATGCACCGTTAAATTCACAGGTAAGAAACAAGCCAAGTGACTGGAAAAGTTTGGAATTAAGAAGGCAATGAATTTTTTCTAAGATTCAATTGACTCTGATTTTTAAGAAGAGCGGTAGTAGTTGTATTTTTATTTTTTGACATTGATTTCTTTGCAGCTTGGCCAAATGCACTGGAAGGAAATCAGGTAAAAAACCAAACAGTGACTGAAGTTTTGAATAAGAAGGCAATGAATTTTTCTAGCAGACTTCACTGACTATGAGTTTTTAGAAAGGCGGTAAGTAGTTTTATTTATTTTATTTTGACATTGATTTCTTTGCAGGCCTTGGCCAATTCACTTGGAAATGTCAGGTAAGAAACCCAAAGCCAAGTTGATTGAAACAGTTTGGACTCTAAAAAGGCATGAGTTTTTTCTATGCAATATGTGATTGGCCGTGATTCTCAAAGAAAGCGAGCTGTTAAGTACTTTCTATCATTATTTCATTTTGACATCCATTTTTTTCCAGCCTTGACGAAATGCACCTGGACAGCACAGTTTTATTGGATAGGAACAAACAAGTAGAAGGTAGCTGTTTGCTTTTGCCTGAAGCCCATTGGCAAGGTAAGTTTTTGCCCCTCTTTTCTTTCCTAAACTATGTTAATTGTATGCAGATGTCTTTTGCACTTTGCAGCAATTGAAATCTGAAGAAATAGAAATGAAAGGAAAGTGGGAGGAAGAAAGGACAAACTCGGGATGTTTCAAAAGCTAGCTAAGAAAGTGGGACAAGAGACCTGTAATCTAACTGTCCTGCCAAACTGGAAAACATCAGTATTCATTCTATCACCAAATTAATCCAATCATATTAGGTAAGGAATGCTTTACTTCCCCCTTTTTTTCTCAATCCATTGCTGATTCTGAAATCTATTTCTCAGTGAAGAACTGTGGAAAAAACAATCTTGTGAAATTTGTTAGGTGAACCATTTTGAGTGGGGCCCTTAAAGAAAATGGACTATGACATTACAATGCCTGCCAGGAAATAGACAACTTAAAAGTACTGCCTTTTTAGCTGAACACGTAGCCATGTTACTTAATTAATTAATTCTTCCCGCAAGAAAAAAGATGCCACTTCGTTCTCTCGTCCTTTACCTTCAGTTTATTTTTGCAATTATTTCATCGTTTGCAGGTGCAGATGTCGTGTGATAGACTTCATGCATTTGTTGGTGCTTTTTACATTTTTTTATTAAATTTGGTTTTTAAATTCATTTTCTGAACAAGATTTTGCTTGTGTGATAAGGTCCACTTACTGCTACTTGTCTTGAAACCTCCCAACACTTGCAGGCATGATCAAGTATTAAGCATTCTTTTAACATAAATTCTTTGCCAATTCACTTTTCTAGGCCAGACCAGACTGTGTTGCCTTCAAGAAGACATTCCACTAAAACCTTTGAAAAGAGAAGGCAAGAGCATCAGTAACATCGTGATCTACTTGTTTATGGCTACTTTCTGACATGCCAGGGTTGCACTGACCGCCACTTTTGGGTGGGGCGGGAAGGAATTTTCCTCCAGGACAAAATTGGCCCAGAGATCCTGGACGGTTTTTTGACCTTCCTCTGGGCCATCCAGCAGGAGTCACAGATTTAGGGCCATCGCGTTTATTCTTTAAAGAATAAATGAATAATTTTAACAAGATATTTTCTTAGTCATGGTCTCATTTCTCATGTGTTTATCTAAGAATTGCAAAATTTTAAAGCAGACTCTTGGATCCTCTACTAAATGGATTTCTTCCTTGCAGTTCTTTGCCTCCTTACTCCCATTCTAGAGAGCTGTCCATTTTCGCCCCATTCCAATTAATCCAAACTACACCTTTTCCAACTTGGTGTACACCAAAGAACGTCGGATGATCATTCAATATGACCACTACCTGGAGTGATGGGAGTTGTAGTCCAAGTACCTGAAGGTGCCCAGGTTGAGAAAGTCTGCCCTTTGATTTGTACTGAGCTCTAACATTGTACACCTAGAAATGTTTGTCTTCCCATTTCAGGCTCAGACATGTCACTGAAGCTCAGCAAAGTATTTGATAAAGCCCCCATGATATTTTGATTAGCAAAAGATTAGATGTGGACTAAATATAGAATAACACCATCTCTGAGGTTGAGAGAATCTGACCTTGCCAGGGTCACCCAGTGGGTTTACATGGCCAAGCCGGCATTCCGAACCCTGGCTTCCAGAGTGTAGTCCAACACTCAAACCACTACCTAAGAGGCATTAATCACATCCCTTTTCTCACTCAGCCAATATTAACTCTGCCTGTTTAATATCTAGGAGACCCATTCCCACATTGCACTTTAAAGCACATTTCCTAATCGGCTTTGCTCCGTGTGTTCGAAATTCATTCCAAAAGTTCCCTTGCACTCAAACTACACACGATCTTTTCCTTACCCAAATGTAATTATGCTTTTTTTGGCACAGTTGTCATTCCCCACTAGTAGCACCGCTTCAAAATCCCCCGTCACATCATCTGTGACCTAACACAACAGCCTGGGCAGCCCGGCATGGGAATTTGAGGGAGGG
>NC_056529.1:4997455-4999376 GCF_019175285.1 Sceloporus undulatus | reverse complement strand
ATAAGGGTAAATTTGTGGAATTAATTTTCTGCGAAATTATTTTGCAACAAACATGTTCCCCTTTCGTCTGGAGGGAAGGGTGAGGGCTGGTGTGAGCAGCACATTACAAGGGTGAGGAAGAGAGTGAGGAAATGGAGAGTAAGGGTGCATCTACACAGTAGAAATAATGCAGTTTGACCCCACTTTAAGTGCTGTAGTTCTTAAATGGAATCTTGGGATTTGTAGTTTTACAAGGTCTTTAGCATTTTCTGCCAAAGAGTCTAGTGTTTCACAAAATTATTTTGTGTGACTTTTGCCTTAGTAATCATCATATTACCAGTGGTTTCAGTGACCCCTGCCTAACCCTCATGGTCAACAAAAAAGGATGGTTCTTTTTTTTTTTACTTTGTGTACTAAAATGTGACATGTATGAATAATCTGTTCTAGCTTCTCCCAAGCAAAACAAAAATTGCTTAACTAGGGCCCTTTGCCCTTGATTTGAATGATGTCCTCTTATGTTCCTCAAGCATTTTAAAATGCTTAGTCTTTCTTAAATCAGATCACTAGGATTATCAATTTCAGGATTGTCCCAGACTTTGAATTTTTCAGACTTTGAATTTGAATCCACTCCAGGTTTTAGTCCAAACTCCAAAGGAAGCTATCCAGAGTACTCTATTTTGAGAGTATTGGTCAAAATTCAGAGTAAAACCCATAACGGTTTCACCACCCCATTGACACTGGAGCCATGAACGCAAATACATCCCGTTTAGACCTGCTCTAATATGTGCAGACCTGCTCTGATCTCCATTTAATTTTTATTGTACACATTGTACACTTTCACAAGCATGTATATAGATGCAGTTATCGAGCAACTTGAAGGCATGTTCTCTCTCACACATGCAAAGCTGGTACTATTATCTGCGTTGTTTTACAGGCTTGCGACTGGCTGTAACAGAAGAAAGCTTTGTCTTTGAAAATGTCACCATCTCCTTGAAGTGGCTGCTTTCTCCTTACTCTGGCAACTTTTCCTGTATCATTAGCACTGGAGACGGAATCACAGTCGATCTATACTACTCACCAAGGTAAGCCAAATATTTCTGAAGTCGAGACAACAAGGCGCTTAGATTCTTGTTCTAGTTTTGTGGTTTGCATTAAAAGTCAGCTTTAAAGTTATTGAGGATGCTGTGAACAAAGTAGTAGTTTTAGTAATACCCCATTGGGTGCAATGAAGTTTCTAGGAGTATACTTTCATCATCAGTAGGTTGCATGAGCTTGTTTTGTATCAGGGCCAGCTCTAACATTAGGCAAAGTGAGGCAAAGATAGAAATAATATTTGCTGCTATTTGTTTCTGAAACTTGTTGAGCAATGTGAGCCATCGCTATGACTCTCCTGGCAAATTCACCATCTTTGTGGAATGCACAACCAGTGAATGGCATGTAATGGCTCAAAAACTGCTAACTGTGCAAGATAAAATGGATGCGCTGACTGTTACCGGGTGTTTCAGCAAGTATGAAGTAGGAAACAGCTCTCACTGCAGGACTCTCTATCAGGAGACATTGTGGATTCACGTGGAACTTAATGGAGGTCAGATTTATTATCATTATTATCATTATTATTATTATTATCATCACATTTCTATGGGATTTTGAACCATGTATCCACCACAGTGCATAGGAAAGACTTATAGTGTACCAGGTGTAGTTTTTATAACCATTTTGTACAAGAACTTTAAAAACATCCTGAAAAGAATTGAACCACTTTGATCTGTAACCGCTTTGATCTGTTGGAAAGGCAGTATATAAATAAAAATTATTATTACCATTATTATTATTATTATTATTATTGTGGTGGAAATTCCTTTTTGAAATAAAAAGCTATAGAAAGATGGAGTCACCTTTATCAGCCAGAGAGATGGTTTTGAAATAAAGGCTTGGAGTTTAG
>NC_056529.1:4994014-4997430 GCF_019175285.1 Sceloporus undulatus | reverse complement strand
AAACTGAGCAAGGGAAGAGTTGAGGTGCATCTGAACCTGGTTTGGAAGCTGGCACCCAGTAGAGACATAACATAAACTACTGAGATAAGGATACATATGTGACATTCAGAAGCAAGGTTTAGGATATTCCACTGAATTCCTAAAAATAAAAGAAAAGGGGGTAAGGAGTGATGATACAGTTGTAAATGTATGCATGTATTTCTGTTCTGATTGTAAGAATTCTTATGTTTAAATTGTAATTAGACAACAGTGTATGAATAAGCTTCTTTTGTCTTGAATAATATAAAAGAGCCATTTTTGTCTTGTTTCGCGGGGGCCGCAGCTTTTTTGGAACTTTGAATTCCACTAGTTTTGTTCCTTGTTTTCCGTTGTCGACAACTGGAAATAAACTTATGGATTTTCATTACTGGCCTTGCCCTCTTCCGATCCGTGCTCTGCAAATCCATAGAATCTAAGTTTCCCTGAAATTTCTGTTACAAAAATTTTATTATTATTATTATTATTATTATTATTATTATTATTATTATTAAATCGAATATTAATCCCAAACAGTGCAGACATACAATACTCAATGGCAAACTGATATATGTGAACTCTTTGATATTTCCCATTACTTTCAATCGATCTATTTCAGTTGAAATTCAACTTTATTAAGCTTTTAAGGAAAGAATCAAGGATCCTCTAATTGAACAAGGAGAAAAACAACAATTTAAGGAAAGAAAGATTGCTGCAAGCACCCTGGATTAAAATAGTGGTTAAAAGCAATGAAAAATATGAATTTGCATATTTGAATGATGTAGTTCTTTGAGCCATGACTATGATTCTGGAGAACAGGGTTGAAAACCCTGCTTAGCCATGGAAACCCATCACTCCAGATCACAAGCTGTGTGGCTCGTGGCACATCTCTGTGGCAATAAATTTTGGCCGCAAAAACTGCCACCATTGCCCACCTATGCACTACACAAGCTATGCTGTCCGATATGAGGAATATTGAATAAAGTATAGTTTATAATTCACATGCAAGAAGACCATCTTGTTAAAACGTTTTTACTTTACAGGACTGGAATGACAGATACTGTTTCTAGCAACAACAAAACTGGTGATGGAGTCCCATGCAAGGCAGGAATCATTCTCATAATCTGACCCTGATGGCCGCATCTTCACAGCTGATAGGTACTTGGATACATCGCTTGAAGTTGTCACAATCCAACAACACTACACAAATCGAGGTTTACAGAAACGTCAACACGGGTCACTTATAGTGCAAGTGTAATTCACTAATTCACTAATACCTTATGCATTGAAATGAGCCATGGGTGGACTTTTCCTGTCTCTGGTTGCTTACAATGTAACGCCCTCCAAACACAAAATGCAACAAGAAATAATTCCTAACATGATTTCCTTTGTGCATGTCGCTTAAATTGGTACCTCAAAATTGCAGCTTCTTCGAGCAATCAGCATTTTAAAACAATACAATATAATTCGTAGGGTTAGCATGATAGGATAAAATCAAGACAAGTCCTGGAGGTGAATTTCAAAGTCCAGAAGCAAGGAGCCAAGCTTTGTAGTCAGGACCCCTTGCAAATGGAATAAAAGTTTGCAGATCGTTTGCAGTCAGCGGGCAGTTGCCTGTGCATTTGAATGTAAGCGAACCTGTTTAAAATGATAGTTAAAATGAAAGACTAAATAATATGCATTCTGGAACCAATGCACACAATATAACTTGATGGTTAGAGAGGAGGAGCTATAAACCTTTCCTGCTTGATCTTTCTAACAGACATACCAACCCTCCACCATGTAATCTCTGCTGCTGCTAATAATCTGGCCACGTCCTACCTTTATTGGGCCACAGAATGTTAAAAACAGCAAGCAACAAAACCTGCTGTGATCTTGATTGAGTTTTCAATGCGTGGCCTTTATAGGTACTTTTCTGGGCAAAAAGTGTGCTTGCATGATGCCTTCTCTACCTAAGCATTGAGTTAAACGGTCACGGTGTCATCCAATAATAGTTTTCGTAAAAGAAGGTAATGACAAGACTGCTGTCTCTTCCCATGGATGGAGCCATGGGTCATCTGTGACATCCTGTTTTTTCCAACATAGCCACCTGGCTTCTCACTTTTGGCTGTTCAATGTGGAGTGTCCTGTGATGTAGATGCTCCAGATGGCTAAATCGCTTTCATCTTCCCGATTGCTGTTGACAGATGCCTTGGCAGAAAAAGAGTCACTAATCCCACCAAAATCTGCATCCTGGTTTAAGTGCTTATAACCTATTCGGTTCTTATAAAACATCGAAAAGATGCATAATTAAGATAGCGCCATTATACAGGAGGTTGTGGGTCTTGATCCTTGTGTAAACCTCCTGTAAAGGAGCACTTAAGATAGCAACTTAAGACGATGAGAAAGTTAGTGGAAAATAGTGACTGTAGCAATGATTCTTCTGAGAAGATGAATATAATTCCTTCCTTGAGGAATTGGCTGTTATTCAATCAGTCGAAGCGTGCGTTTCAAAATATTACTCATGCTACAAGAAGCCATTTCCAGAGCTGAAATGTGTTCTTGAGGTTCTACATTTACATCATAGCATTGCTCATGGAATATATATCCCTTGTACATCTGTGTTTGCATGCGCACATATAAACAAATGATCTCAGCTTTGACCAACAGCAAACTCTGTTCCTCTTTCCCAAAATATCAAATGTTGCAAAATTGCTCTTAGACTGACCTTATTAGATAACATGTAAGCTTGGAGCAGAAGGTCAAATAAACACTGGATCTATTATGTAGGGAAGTAAGTAGTTTTACCATCACTTAGGATGCAATTGTGGAAGGCTGGAGCGGTATTGGTAGTGTCTTCATCCATGCTTAAAGACAAACTTGATTTTTGCATTGACAATGCACTACTTCATTGCCAATTCATTTATTAGGGCTAGACCTCAATGTATGCATTGATAGGTAATAATCAAAACCAATTCATGTCCCAATTGTTAGAAATTGTCCAACAAAAAGGTTTAAATTAAATTTAGTTTAACTTATCTGAGTGACTTAAGTTGAATTCTAGTATTAATTTAATTCCGGGATGAAGTTATTAATCTACTGAATTAATTGACTGAGAGATTATGCTAAAAAGCCAACAAATTTTACACTTCCTAGCTGATTCTTTAACAAATGCAAATGGGTGTAGCATTTTTTGTTTACGTATGTTCATTACTAGAATGTGAGTTAGGTTAGATAGTTCCAAGGTTTAAAGATTTTCAACAAAATAGTAGCTAAGGTTGCTTTTGAATGAGCTGATCTCCTTTGTGTCCAGGCAGTCCTCCTGTTTTCTCCATTTGACATTGCATAGAGACCTCTCTTCTGTCCCAGAAAACTGAATTTCAAAGCACTTGACCATTGGACTCTTGCTGAAGTCCATGCAG
>NC_056529.1:4987967-4993914 GCF_019175285.1 Sceloporus undulatus | reverse complement strand
AACACCACACCAAAAACAGGCGAATAGTTGGAGGAACAGCTTAGGACACTTAATGGGTCATGGCTACAAATCCACCAAATTGTCTCCTTCACAACCATCTCCCCAAATAAAAATATTAGCAATGCAATCCCTATGGGGCTATGAGGAAATATTAGTACCAGCGGTAAACTCCAGAAACCGCTAGGCCACTGAGCTCTATTTTTTTATTTATTGGCATATTGTACATCAATGTAGTGGTTGCTAAATATGCATGCAGAAATGACAAGGAGGTGGAGATCAGTGAAGGTGTCTAGTGCACATTGTGGTCTAAATCTCTTCTCAGATCTAATTCTTCTGCAATCTGGGAGCATTCCTTCAGTGTCATCCAGAAATGAAACCATACTCCAGTTCATTTGGAACATTTTAATGCCAACATTTTAATGCCAATGCTGGAGAGGGTGAAAGGCTTCTAGTACCTATGTGCATTTCTGGTGCTCACAGACAGTCTCCCAGACCTTTTGGTCAACCGTTTTCTCTGAAATCAGTGCCTTCATTAACCAAACATTGTGACTTGAGGATCATCTATTATCATTATTCTGTGATGACAAGAGACTCTTGCAATATAAAGACCTTATTACCTTTTCATGTGCCGCAATTCATTTCGTACTGGGGACGAGTTGGAAATATTCCCATGAATTATCTTTAAATACATAGAGACCCAGCCTATGGGGACCAGGTGCTTTTGGAGAAGCTGAGTATTGAAAAATATAAGTACAATTGACAACTTTTTTTGGGTACCTGGCTACATTTTATTGAATATATCGAAAATAAAATAGATCCTGAGGTCACACACAAACCTGTGGAATGCCCTTCTTTCCATCATTTTAGTACAACAATATCCAAAATCCACAAAACAGTAATACTTCTATTTTTTTTTCATTTTAATCTCTATTTATTTTCCATTAAAACATTTCATTACATCAAAACATTCATTTGTCATTTTATAGGCTTTCTTGACTTCTAAAATTTTACATCCTCATATTCGATTTTATCCCCAAAATATAAACAGATATGTAAACCGATAGAGCAGAATAAATCAAAACAGTCCTACATCCGTATTTTACATTAAATATACTTTAAACATGCCTTTTTTTCCCTTCGTCCCTACACATCTGATCTTAATTCCCATTTATTATTTAGACACTTACTCATAGGTTCCCATTCCTTTTCCCAATAGTCTGTTGATCTTTTATTATCCCATATGGTTATTTTATCCATTTATTTTAATTCTAAAACCTTCCCTATCCATTCTCCTATTGTAGGTATATATATTTTTGGATTTCCAGTACTGTACTTGGCCAATATAATTCTGGCAGAAGTTACTAAATACAGAATCATTCTCCAATGTATTCTCTCCAAAAACAGTGATACTTCTAGTAGGGCAACCAAAGTGCCAGAACCCTTTCCAACACAGTTAAGATTTGAATCAGGGTCTTCCAGGTTAACAGCTCCTTGTCATCTCCACCAAACTGCAATATCTGGCTTCTTTGCAACCAGTTGAGGTGCTTCCCATCTTTCATTACTGTTTCTTTAGTTCTCCCCATGTCTTTTTTACTTGTCCCCATTATCCACTACCCACCTACATCTTTATCACTATAGGCAGAAGTGCACTTTTTAAAAAAAGGTTAATATTTTAAGATGCAATCCCTTTATAGTTCTTGCTCATTCCCTTTCTCTGCCATCATTATTGCTCAGGATGTGCAAGAGTGCAGTGTGGCAAATTAACACTTGCACAACGATGCTTTACAAGCCTCCTGCAATTGCCAAGGTATGGCTTCCCATAGCAGAGGCAGTGATCCAATATTCTGGAAAATGAAGAGTGAAATGGAGTTGAGAAATCCACTAAAAGATGACCAAGGCCTGTTACAGACTGCCAAAATAAAGCTGCATCGGGTCTCTTTGGAGTATGCTATTTAAATGATGCATGCATCTAAGAATCCAGAAGCTGCCACCAAAGCTGCACTCCAGTGCTTAGGAATGGAGTGTGGCTTTGGCGCAACCTCCGGACTCTTAGGATCCATGCATCATTTAATAGCATACCTCCAAAGAGACCGAAGCAGCTTTATTTTGGCAGTCTGTAAACGGCCTAATACAAGTATTCTGAACATCAGTTTCCAGGATTTTGTTGTGGAAGGAGCATGACAGTTAAACTACTTTAAGGTTATGGTTAGACATGCCCTTATGAATAGAAAAAACCTCAACAATTTCTCAACCTTTGGTGAAATTTGTCCACCAAAGCTTACAGTCAGAAACAAAACCAAAACAAGTTGGGAACAACTTGGGGAACAACAAAACTCAGTCCAAGTTCACCTTTTCTGTCTGCGCCCACAGCATGTTTATAAGAGCGTTTTATACTAACAATGGTTGAAAACAATAATCAAACCATCCCTGGCCTGAATCAAATATGACAGTGATCCGCAAAGAAACTGTGATTCTTCATGACTGTCATAACATTGTGCGAACCTTCAACAAGTGTGATGGAAATGTCCAGGCCCTGGAAAGATGTGGTCAGCAAAACGTGACAATGGATCACCCGCCCTTTCTGTCACCGTTGCTTCAGGACGGGGCAATCGGTATGACGGTGATGGTCATGCCATAAGAGCGAAGTGACACTCGACCACACTGCGATGACATTGCCAGAAAAGATTTTGCATCTGCAATTAACATTCAAAGAACACCGATGTAGACAATGCTAGGCAGATTATATAAGCTCCATTGGATCCACCAGCCAAAATAATCCCATAAACATTAAATAAAAGCGTGTGCATGAACTTAGTTCCAAATACATTATTTCTAAATTGTTTATTTACTGTAGATTGGTAGCTGGAAGTTGAAGGAAGTTTCTGATGCTCGGTGCCCTTTGGCGAATGAAAGAACTGGATAGTCTAGGATAGGATAATTATGTATGTATTGAAATGTTCTTTGCTGGATTCAGCAAAAAACTTCCAGGGTGGCATACAAGAAATAATACACACAGCAATTCTATGAAACAGCATGAAAGGAAAACCGGAGAAGAAATTAAACAGAATTAAAAGATAGATCCAGAGTCAGAGTTTGTTGTTATTGCAATCCAGTGTCCAGTAAAACTCCAAACTGCAACAACATCTGAATGAATGATCTCCAACAGATCAGCTAGTTGCATTTCTGCCTCAAACTTTGTAGACACAGGACCTAGGATTTTTAAACTGAGTTAATCCACCTGTGATGTGGTCTCCCTCTTTTGTTAATGCCCTCACACTTTTCTAGCACTATTGTCTTTCCCAATAAGTCATATCTTATATGTTCTCTTATATTTGCCCATGTGAGTTTGAACCAGGACAGTCCTTTCTTTTGGTCCCATCACCTTGGAACCATGTTGGTATGAACCCAGTAGTTGTGTCTCAGGTTCTGGAAATTATACAATCCAAGAGTTGGAAGAGACCTCAAGGGCCATAAAGACCAAGACCCTGCCATGCAAGAATACACATCAAAACACTCCAGACAGTCATCCAACCTTGTTTAAAAACCTCCAAAGAAGGAGGCCGCTCCATCACACTCCCAAGGCAGCATATTCCACTGTTGAATAGCTTTTACTGTCAGTAAAACATTTAGGTGAAATCTCTTTTCCGTAGTTTGCATCCATCAACTCCTAGTCCTAGTCTCTGGCAGCAGCAGAAAAACAAGCTTTGCTTGTCTTCAATGTGATAGCTCCTAAATATTTAAACATGGCTATCATGTCACATCTTAACTTTCTCTTCCCCAGGCTAAACATGTTGGTTTTTGTTAATGTTTGCCTTTTGTTGTCTGTTTATTGATCCGTTATTTGTATTTTGGTTTATCATTTTTTGTTCTTTTGCATATATATATGGGTTAGTGCCATCCCATGGGCCACAAACACACGCGAGGAACCACCAAAGAAAGGCCCTGTTGTGTGCTGTTGGAAGACAAGGTAGCGTAATGTATTTGGTCGCTCAAGGGAAAGCTTAATTTTTTTCCCATTTCATATAACTCCTAATGCAAGATCTTCCACTACTATTGCAATTTCCTCGTCAAAGGCAGACAATTTTTAAAACACTTTTCCTCTGCGATCTTTGTTGTAGGAGAACATGAATCATTTCCTTTGAACAATGGACAACAGCTCTATCATTCAAGAGCAATCCATTGATATTTTTAATGCCTGTTCTTACGCTCTCAACAAGACGGGTTCTTGTTCTTTCTTCTTGAACAAGCATAACATGATTGCTGAAGCCATTAGATCAATTGGCACAAAAGCAGAGGGCAGGTGGTGACTTTAAAAGAGGGGACGCCGTTCTTTATTAAGCACAGCAAAAGCTGCTCCCGAAATACAAAAAATATGAAGTACTGTGTGTGTGTGTATTCCTAATTAGGATCTTTATTCTATTTGGGGTGTTCCGAGTGTAAGTTTGTTGCTTATGCAGCCAAAACAACACCACATATATCCTTAGAGTGAGGTATCAGGTGACCAAACATCCTCTTTTCCCAGGACACATCCTACATTTCAACCTGTTTCATACATGTCTATGATCCTAGCATGCATGCCTCAGACCCACCACATATAGTAAGAATATTGCTAGTCAGATTGCATTATCTTGAAACTTTCTAGACATTCGTCCAAGCAGAAATCTTCCGAAATTCATTGGATGGAATACTATGACAAACCAAGGATGTTTCCAGCCCACAAAAACGTTGCTGCTCAAAGGAAATTCGTTTTGCTTCTCTTGAAATTGCTTGATGGATGTGTCTTGGAAAAGCCGTTCCAACAGATTACTGACATTTTCTTTTATGATACACTTTGGTGTCGAGTCCAGTACTGCAAGGACTGTTGACAGGCTGGGGTGCCACAAACCTTCATATTGAATGGCAAAGTGATCACTACATATATGGGGATTTGCTAGTGATGGGCGTCAATTTAAGTCCATCACTTGTAATTTCCTCATTTGATTTTCAAATCCGTCTTTACAAATTCGGACAAAAGTTCTCTGTTTTTGCAAGTTTTCAAATACTTTTGTTTTTAAAAAAAACGTGTGTATCGCTGGAGTGCAACATGGAATATGATGTGACCACATGCGCCATTCTTCCCGACTCCTTGTTACAGCTTGATATGTCTAGGATACTTCCTTTTGCTCAGCTGTGATCACATGTGCTTGTTTTACAGCGACAGATAGTTTCCGGGGGTATATCTGTACTAATAGGATTTATTAAGCAACATAATGTTAAAAAATTGACATTTGAACATTGCTCATCCAAGAAAAAATGAATTGTTAATAAAATCGTTAATAAAATTGCTAAAAATAATAAATAAAATAATATTTGGGAATGATGCCAGAGTGCATTATAAATTTGAGAATGACAAACCTACTAGATTTAGATGACGAATTCACATTTTCAGGTTCTGGCAGCATCACTTGCCTATCCTATTGGAGTACAACTTGCAATGATAGGATGGTTCCAATCTATTGATCTAAATGATTTGAAATACTACAATACATAAAACTACCAACCCCAGAATTCCATAGATTGAGACATAGCAGTTGAAGTGGTGTCAAAACTGGATTATTTCTGCAGTGGGGAGGATACAGTCTAATCTACTGATAGCCACCAATATAGTTCCAGTTCTTGGTGGTTAAATGCTCATCTTTGGGTTGTTTCTCCCCAAGATTTGTGGGGAAACTCACACTTTTACAACAGGTCACTAACTGGTTTCACAGATGCAAGGTAAAAAATAATGTCTTGGCCCATCTGATATAATAAGCACCCTTTCTGTTTTAACATTATAGCACTTGTATCCAGAACTGTTGCTCTTAGTGGCCTCTGGATGAACTTAAAACATATACCCCCAACCAAAATATAGACTTTGCAGTTTGTATATTGCACCAAACTTCATTGGAAAACTCCTCTTTTTTTTAGT
>NC_056529.1:4984460-4987942 GCF_019175285.1 Sceloporus undulatus | reverse complement strand
TTTAATGCAGTTCTCTGCACCCGCATTAAATAAGAAATCCCATGATTCTGTGAAGTAGATATGACAACTCACATGGCATAAAAGCACAATCTTTTTGTAGTAGATACATTCCCTTTTTAGACCTATCCTTCTAGCAATGCTAGGATTACATGCAAACCATCCTTTAGTTTAACACATCTAGAAGAGACTAAATCCAACCCTCCTCATTTCAGCAGCCATGGCAGCTCCAAGGAAACATTTATTTTACTTGCTCCACAACCACAAAGTGGGAGGCATGGCCCAATTGCAAGTAGAAAAGTACAAGTTTACTTTAGAGCTATTTTTGGCACCTAGGTTTTCTCCTGGGAAACTCACAATGCCAAGACCAATTCCAGGATCAGCCAAAAGGGATTAACTTGCAACAGAGGCTACTGGAATTTAGTACAAAGAATGATGGAAGGACCACGATGAAAATGCTGATCAAATACACAACGCTTCTTTTCAAAACAGTGGGGAATGTATATATATGAGGATCAAATGAGTTTCTGTTAACCAACACTGGCAAGAAAAAAAGTAAAGGAAAATAATATAAACACCCACAACTCATTGATGTGCTGAACGAGATGAAAATGTCAAAAATTAGAGTTGTGCAACTCATTTGCCTGGATCATGATCCAAATCAGACCAATTTAGATTGATCCAGATTGGATCTGAACCAGGTTAGACAGTCAATCTTACACACTCTCCAGCATTTCACATATGAAAACCAGAACACATGTGGGTAGACCACATCGAAGTGTGGTAAAATGTCAATGCAATTAATAAGGAAGAACACATAAACCCGGAAAGGATAAAGAAGTTTGCTTTTGCCTGTTGGGAAGGGCAAGATCCTTCTTTCCTCTCCTTTCATTCCTACTAACTCAGTTTGTAGCAAGTGAAGTAAGCTGGGGACAAAAGAGGAAAATGAGAGGAGAGGAAATAAACTGGAAATGTTAAAAAAAACAGCTGACAAAGTGAGATGACAGAGGATTAACTGGGACAGTTGAAGGTATGGAGTCAGATCTGAATCAAGTATAGTCAAGGTGAATCACATCACACTAATTTGACGATATGAATAATAAAAGAGTTCCCAACTTGGTTCCATCCAGTTTTTTGGATTTTAATTTTCATGAGCCTCCAGATAACATGGTCAAAAAGTGGGGATTGTTATCCAAAAGGTTTGCAAGCCATCAAGTTGGAGAATGCTGATCTAGAAACAGTATGCTTTATGACTATCTGGGTTCTGGCTCACTACGTCCCAAATACTGCAGTATGTTATATGAGTTTTTAAAGGGAATATTCCAAGCCTTTCGTAGTTGTATCCTAGTTGTTGGGGAAAGAAACTAATTCGTCACTTCCAAGCACAGATTAAATGAGACTGAGGCTACTAGAAGAAAACTAAGCATGCTGTAGCCCTGGTTCATTTTGAACCACCCTAAAGTGAATGCTTGCAGACTTTTTCAGTCCATGTAATCCTGAGAGCAATTTTTTCCACCCGTGAAATCAGAATTAATTTGCTTTGCATTGCAAAAAATGCTTGCCGTGGAAAACAATAGAGGTCCTTTTCAATGACAGGGCAAACTTAATCCTAGGCATCATCCATCTATTCAATATCCATTGGTTCAGTCCGTTTGTGTTTGCTTTGTGTCAGTGGTTCTACAATGAGACATCAGCCCTGATTTCTTTTTTAAGGGCATGTTACGAGTTGACTGCTCCCAGTGCAGCTGCCAATCTCTCAAATGCAGCGAGCAGTAAATATTGGTGATGTTCTCCATCTGGATTGATAAGGCATATTGAGTAGCATTGCGACCTATGGGAGTTGGTTGTTCCTGCCTGCACCTGCTCCAGGATTATCAAAGGTGATGGTAGTCACATACCTGCACTGTTAACTTTTGTGGAAGGTATTAAGTATGGCTTTTGTTACTTTTGTCTTTTTGTTTCTTTTTACAAATAGACAGTACATGTTCCCTAATCCATTTGGGACTCTAGTATATGCATGGCAGGTCTTTGTCCTGGGACCCTTTAACACATATTTAAAGCATTTAAAGTCCTAAGAACTGGTGTGCAGCTTTGGCGCAGCTTCTGGCCTCTTAAGATGTCTGTGTCAGTTAACAGCATACCTCCAAAGTGACCCAAAGCAGCTTTATTTTGCCCTGCCTGTTCAGGCCCTATGTCTCTGAAGCATGAGTAGGCCAAAAAACTGGCATGGGACCCAGGGTCGCCAGAGTGAAAACTGGAAAGGGCTCTTGCCCCTTTGATGGCTTTAGGGGAGGGGGACCTCAGCAGATGTTGCTTGGTATTTGGTTGTGTAACAAGCAACATCAAATCCTTCTTTTCCAATATCATTAAAGAGACAGTACCATGCAATGGGATCTTGAAGCTCCTTTGGGACTAACTGAAAGATAGATGTTGGTAGCAGGAGCTTTGGTAGACTTGAGCGCAAGCCTACGAAAGCTCATGTCACCAATTTCTAGCTTTCAGTTAGTCCCAAAGGTGCTGCAAGATCCCTCTGCATCCAACCCCTTTCCCTTGCAGCCCCTTTCCTAAAATCGACATGTCTTGTGACTCATAGCAGCATTGTCGTATTAACACCGTCAGGATTTCTTTACACTTGTGAGCAGCTACATAGTCTGTTCTTTTATTGTTGTTCTTGGAGGCAAAATTTTGTAATAGAGGAAAGCAGTACCTGAATCCAGATAATTGGCGAAGCCGCTTGATTTAAATAGAAGTAAGCTACTGCTGACTATAGTGCATTGGGCAAGGCAATAAAATGATCTAAATTCTGATGAAGGTTATGCATATAGAAAAGTATTTGCATGTATCTAACATATAGATTGTTGATGCTTAAGTGAGAACAGATTTCTGCCTGGCAACCTTGGCAGCAGCTGCAGACCATTACAGTTAGATAAACAGAACGAACTGCAAATGGAAATTAAATGCCATCATGCTACAGTCGGTTGATATCATAGCAGCCTACCGCTTATCAATGTTGAAAAAAGTGTTGGGATTGCCTTTGTGTATTTTCAGCATTCATGTCTGGTTTAACAACTCCTTCTCCACCTCTTCCTGGGTTTTCTTTTGCCCAGTTTGGGATTTAAGGGGGTTTGCAACAGTTTAAAGAAACATAGCTAAAAATCCACCTCTTACAAAAGTTAAAAAGCTAATTAAACTGTCAAAAAATCGAAACCAGTTAAAACATAAAGCAGTTAAAAAGAAAACAAGAATCAGACAATACAGTTCATTAGGCAGAGCCCATTCAAGAAATCAGACCTTAAAGACCTGCTATAATGAAAAAAGACTGCAAACTAAACTGCAAATCCCAAGATTTCATAGGATGGAACCATGGCAGTTATAGTAGAACAATAGTGTAATAATAGCACTATAATTGTGTAATATGAATAGGCTCCAAGTCTCACAATGATACGTAATTGAAGTGCCACTGTACCGCTTTAACTGCCATGGTT
>NC_056529.1:4982268-4984360 GCF_019175285.1 Sceloporus undulatus | reverse complement strand
CAAACCTATCATGGGGTTTTCTTGGCAAGATTTGTTCAGAGGAGGTTCACCATTACCTTTCCCTGAGGCTGAGAGCATGTGACTTGCCCAAGGCCACCCAATGGGTTTCATGGCTAAGTGGGAAATCAAACCCTGGTCTCCATCCTCATTTTTGAAAAAAGAAATCTTTATCACATTTTACATTCCTTGAGCTTACCTACTTTATATCACTTCAAAATGTGAGGCGGGGAAATCTGTCACTTTTATTTCATGGCATTTCTTGGAATCCAACTGACATTCCCATCCTGCTTTAGATCCTGATAGGATTGTAAAAACATTATTTTCTTTCCTCCATAGAGATTTGCGCATATTTTTCTATGCATTTTCACTTTCAGCATTTAAATTTTAAAATATATTTTCCAGATATTAACACATGTTTGTGCACATTTGTCAGTATGTTTATTGAATAGCCCAAGGGCCATTTCAAAATACTCAAAACATAGTAATACAAGCAATGACACACACACACATATATATAAAAGGTTAATATAGTGCACTAGGTACAATATACCATAATACAATATAAATACGCATGAATAACCTAAACATGCACAGCTTATATACAGACTATACAAATCTAAAAATATATATGCAATATGTACTGAAAGATATACAAATAAACAGGTAAGAATGTCAAATATACATGCTGTAATCATGTACATGGGTTTGTGTACATTATTTTTTTCCTTTGTAGAAATGTGCCACCAGATTTGGGGATAAATTGATTTCTCCAAGGGAAGATGTGCTTCATCCATGAATACTCTTATGAAGTATGAAATGGGTATTTTCACTGGGAACTGTAACCGCAATAAACTATTTTCCCAACCATACTCACAATTTCATTAATTATATCAATAGCAAGTACATTTCTATACTGCTTAAGCACTCCCTAAATGGTTTATAATGTATTGGCCAATTGGCCCCAACGATCCAGGTACTCATTTTAGCGACCTATGGAAAGATCCAAGGCCGAGTGCACCTTAAAGCCCCTGGGATTGAACTCACAATCTTGTGACTGTGAATGGCTGTAGTACTGTACCAGCATTTAACCACTGCTCCACCAGCACTCCTTATTTTTATTAATTATCAATTAATTTATTTTTTAATTGCTGTTATTGCTCCCGTTAACTCAGCACAAGTATTTCTGCAAATATCAAGAGCAAGTTCATACATTCCCATCTAACTGGGAGAAGACAACGTGATCACCTTCCACACTGGGAATTTACTAGTTAGCAGAGTTTCTATTTCTCATATCCCATTGTGCTCCAGGCTATGACATTTCTTGTCATATTCTTTCTCTTTTGCCTTCAAGTCCCTTCTCATCAAGAAGTTAGTCTCTGTAAAGTCAAAGAAACCCAGGAAATTTCAATATGGCTGCACTTATCCAAGATGCGATGGCATGACATAAAAAGATGCACACAACTTTCTTTGACAATCAAGAAGTCCATAAAACTTGCACTTTAGAGAAAGGCACACTATTGAGCTAAGAAAGGATTTCTTCAGAACCAAAGCATTGGAATATGTTCAGGAAAGTTCATGAGGCAAAATATTTTTGAAATCAAGCTACCAATTCTTTAAGGTGATTTTTAAAAGAAAAAAAGAACAGAAATGCTTGTGATAAGGATGTTATTCTTCATTCATGTTGGCTTTACACAGAGATAGGCTGAAATCCTGTCATAGCACTCTTTTGCTTAAAAGAGACATCTCATGAAATAATACCTGTGGTCTGTTTTGCTCCAGCACCTCCAGCAGAGGGGGGTTTATTATTATTATTTGTTTGGGGGTTGTTGTTGTGTTTCCTTTTTGTTTTGTTTTTGTACCTGAAAATAGTCTCCTAGGCCCGTTACAGACGGGCATATAGTACGCGCGGACTTCTTCACACCCTTAACCCTAGTACGCGCTCTGTGCGTACAAAATGGCGGTGCCCTATATAGATAGGGGCCGCCATGTTGATGTATCGGACGCATAGCGTCCGGACGTCGCTCACAGGAAGTGGCACCACAAGTACGCACCTCACACCTTGCAGCGCCTCTTTTGGAGCCCAGGAAGAAAC
>NC_056529.1:4978325-4982168 GCF_019175285.1 Sceloporus undulatus | reverse complement strand
TTTTTTCTCTATCTCTCTCTATATATATATATATATATTCCATATAGATCCTATATATATATAGACATATATACCCTTTATTTCCCTTTATTTATATATATAGGATCCGAATAAATAAAGTGAATTCTTCCCCTCCAACCTTTTTTTGTTTGTCTGAATTTAAACAGAAGAAACCTTGGAAAACTCTCTGGGTTGTTTGTTTGTTTGTTTGTTTGTCTCCGGGAAAACTTGAGATCTATCTAGAGCTCTATGGATGGATCGAAATCGGCGGAGGCGGCATCTGCCCTGGAGTAGATAACCCGGTTCGAGACCGCTTTGACTGTCAGGGCTCAAGGCTATGGCATTCTGGTGATCCGCTCCCTGCTTTTTCAAGGGGGTTCCCTTTTCGACACGTGTCTAGCCTCTTCACACGAGCAAAGGACCCAGGTTTGGGGCGAAGAGTCCCAAAGATAGTGAGTGGAGGGCAGAGCCAAGGCAGGAAAGGAATCAAGGGATGATGATGATGATGATGATGATGGTGGTGGTGGTGGTGGTGGTGGTGGTGGTGGTGGTGGTGATGATGATGATGATGATGATGATGATGATGATGATGATGATGATGGGGAGCATCCTTACCTTTGCCTCCCAGCTGTATCCTCTGGCTCCAAAGGGCTTGGGATGCTGCCTTTCTTCCTCTCCTCCTTCCCCTCTTTCCCTCCATCCCTCCATCCAAGAAAGAGTTAAAGGCCTTCCTCCTCCTCCTCCTCCCAGCTGACAGTCAGCTGATTGGAGCCTTTGATTGACAGCTCCGGAAGAAGAAGAAGAAGAACTTTCCTGGCTCCGAGGCTTATTATGCAAATGAGGTCCGGGCTCCTCGGCCCGTGATTGGCCAAGACGGGGAGCCCGTGTCCCTGGCGGAGGCTGTGACGTCACGCGCACTATAAAGAGCCAGCCAGGCTTTTCAAGCTTCTCCTCCTGGAGGGAGCGCTTGGGAAAAAAGGAAGAGAGGTCCTCCTTTTGGGGGACTTGGGAGTTCTAGTTTCCTCCTCCTCCCTCGCAATGTCTAGTCTCCTCCTGGCTCAACTGGGATCCCCCTCCTCCTCCCTTTCCTCCTCCTCCTCCTCCTCCTCCTCCTCTAAGCCTTGCCCATCTCCCTAAAGATATATATATATATATATATATGAAATCTTGATTCAACTTCACTCTCTTGTTTGGGACTTCTCTCTTCATTTTCCCAACTGGTTTTTTGTAAATGGAAAGCCCCAAAGGAGCCTAAAGCACCGCCAAGGAAAGACTGAAAGAAAGAAAGACTGAAAGAAAGAAAGAAAGAAAGAGAAAGGAAGGAAGGAAGGAAAAGACTCTTTCTTTTGCAACCCAAAGAGCCCAGACCTCCAAAGGGATCTGTGTCTTGCCTTTTTCTTCTCGTTCTTCTGCTTTTGTTTGAATCATCATCTCCTGCCAAGCTGCAGTTTGCAAAGCTGCAGAGAGGAAGAAGGGAGAGAGAAAAGGAGAGAGAGAGAGAGAGAAGGGGAGGAAAGAAAGGGAAAGACCATTTCTTTTTAAACCCAAAGAGCCCAGAACTCCCAAGCGATCTCTGTCTTGCTTTTTTACTTTCCTTTTTCTAAACCAAGCTGCAGTTTGCAAAGCTGCAGAGAGGAGAGAGAAAGGAGGGAGGGAAGGAAGGAGGGAAGGAAGGAAAAGACCATTTCTTTTTAAATCCAGAACTCCGCCGCGATCTTGCTTCTTTTTTTCGCCTTGCGTTCGTCCTCTCCTGCCAAGCTGCAGTTTGCAAAGCTGCAGAGAGGAGAGAGAGAAAAGAAAGAAGGAAGGAAGGAAGGAAAGCAAGAAAGGAAGGGAACCGGAGAGCGAGGCGACGGCCGGCCTGATGCCCCAGGAATAGAGAGGCCCAAAGGAGAGGCCCGGAGGCCAAGCATCGCCTCCGCCCCACCGGCTGCAGCCCAGACACTCCGGGCGCAGAGGAGGAGGAGGAGGAGGAAGAGAACAAAATCCCCCCGAAACCAAAGGGATCCTTGGACTTTCCATCAACCCAAGAGGATCGGAACCTTCCCAGCAATCCTTTTGGATCGGAACCTTCCCAGCAACCCGAGGGGATTTGGACTTTTGCAGCAACTCAAGGGGATCCTGAGACTTCCCTGTAACCCAAGAGGACCGGGACCTTTCTAGCAACCCAGGGGGATCCTGAGACTTTCTAGTAAGCCAAGGGGGATCGGAACCTTTCCCAGCAACCCAAGGGGCCCTCAACCTTTCTACTAACCCAAGAGGATCGGAACCTTTCCAGCGGAGACTTTTGAACCACCGGAAGGGGATCCAGAAACTGAAGGGGGGATCGGAACCTTTCCAAAGCCAGCGAAGGGGATCTGAGCCTCAGGGGGGGTGTGAAGCTGTCCAGCACCCGAAGGGGGATCGGAGCCAAGGACCCTAGGCGCTGCCCCCTCCCTGCCCCAAGCTGGCTCACCCTCTGGGTCCCTCGGGCCCCTCTTTCTGGAGGAGCGGGCTGGGGCTGGGGGCCGTGGTGCCCGGGAAGCGGATGGCCTCGTCCTCCTCCTCCTCCTCGGCGGGGGCCTCGGGCCCCTCGGAGCTGTCCCTGGGGGCCCCGGCGGAGCTGCCCACCAGCCCTTTGGCCATGGAGTACGTCAACGACTTCGATCTGATGAAGTTCGAGGTGAAGAAGGAGCCCGGCGAGACCGAGCGGCTGATCAGCCAGTGCGGGCGCCTGATCGCCGGCGGCTCCCTCTCCTCCACCCCGATGAGCACCCCCTGCAGCTCCGTGCCCCCTTCGCCCAGCTTCTCGGCCCCCAGCCCCGGATCCGTCGCCGGGGGCAGCACGGCCAGCGGAGGCCAGGACCAGAAGGGACACTTGGAAGACTACTACTGGATGACCGGCTACCCCCAGCACCATCATCCCCAGCAGCAGCACCAGCAACACCATCATCCCCAGCAGCAGCAGCAGCAACAACAACTCAACCCCGAGGCGTTAGCCTTCAGCCCTGAGGATGCTGTGGAAGCCTTGATCAACAGCACCCATCATCCCCTGGCTGCTGTGGTGGCCGCCGCGGCCGGCTCGGGAGGATCCGGAGCCTCCTTCGACGGCTATGCCAGGGGGCAACCCCAAATGGGCACCATGCCCCCCGAAGAGATGGGCTCGGCTGCCGCGGTGGTCTCCGCTGTCATCGCTGCGGCGGCTGCTCAACAACAACAGCAGCAACAACAGCATCAGCATCACCATCCAGGCTTCCATCACCACCATCACCACCATCATCCCGCCTCGGCCGGGAGCAGCAGTAGTAGCACTTCTTCCTCCTCGTCGTCGTCTTCCTCCTCCTCCTCTAGCAGTAGTAGTGCTACTCCGGGCTTGCACCCGCCTTCGCTGCCCTTCGAGGACCGCTTCTCGGACGAGCAGCTGGTGACCATGTCGGTCCGGGAGCTGAACCGGCAGCTGCGGGGGGTGAGCAAGGAGGAGGTGATCCGGCTGAAGCAGAAGCGGCGGACCCTGAAGAACCGGGGCTATGCCCAGTCCTGCCGCTTCAAGCGGGTCCAGCAGCGCCACGTGCTCGAGTCCGAGAAGAACCAGCTCCTGGCCCAAGTCGAGCACCTCAAGCAGGAGATCGCCCGCCTGCTCCGCGAGCGAGACGCCTACAAGGACAAGTACGACAAGCTCCTGGCCAGCGGCTTCCGAGACACCGGTGGCAGCAACGCCAACAACGGCGGATCCGGACCCGCCAGCGGCAGCGACAGCCCCTCCTCGCCCGAGTTTTTCATGTGAGTCCCCCTTTGGGAGTGGGAGATGATGATGGGGGCATGCCTCCTCCTTCCACAGCCCCCGCATCACCGCATGATGCCTCG
>NC_056529.1:4954092-4978300 GCF_019175285.1 Sceloporus undulatus | reverse complement strand
CTCGCAACCCAGGACTTGGGCTGGGATGGGTTAGGGACACCTTTTGGTTTTTGGACACTTTGGAGAGGAGTTCCTGCACGGCCAGCAAGGGGAAAAGGTGGCAGGGCTGCATGACCCTTGGACCCTTCCAGCTTAGGGATGCCCAAAGCATTGCACCTCTGCCCCACAAACTCATGATCAAGCCCCAGGAGGAAGATTCCTCCTCTTTTGGTTTTTGGACACTTTGGAGAGGGAGTTCCTGCAGGTCAGCAAGGGGAAAGGTGGCAGGGCTGCATGACCCTTGGACCCTTCCAGCTTTAGGGATGCCCAAAGCATCGCACCTCTACACCACAAACTCATGTCAAGCCCAGGGGGAAGATTCCTCCTCTTTTGGTTTTTGGACACTTTGGAGAGGAAGTTCCTGCACGGCAGGGAGAAAAGGGGTTGGGCTGCATGACTCTTGGCTTGTATCCACACACTGGGATGAGCCCACACATTGCAGGGGTCACTGGTCTGAGGCTGCTTGGAACTGCCCTGGGGCTTCCATCCCCCTCCCTTCCCATAACACAGCACATAACGCACAACACAACACAACACACACAGTGGTGGTGTGGTTGGGGGAGATTCCTTCTTTTTTGGTTTTTGGACACTTTGGAGAGGGAGTTCCTGCATGGTAGGGGAAAGGTGGTTGGGGCGCATGGCTCTTGGAGAGAGAAAGGGGGACCCGGGGCTGTCCCCACACACTGTTCTGAGGCGCTTGGAACTGCACAACACAACACAAAAGCAGACCTCCTTTTCTGGTTTCGGACACGTGGAGAGGGAGTCCTGCATGTCAGGGAAAGTGGGTGGGCTGCATGGCCCGCGAGAGAGAGAGAAGGGAGAGATGCATCCATACACAGGGCTGCACCTACACACTGCAGGGATAGTCCAGTTTGAGGTGGCTTTGAACTGTCCTGGGGCTTCCACCATCCCCTCCCCATTACACAACACAACACAACACGGGCTTGGAAAGAGTCAGCCTGAGGGGTTTCCACACAACCTTTCTCACTGCACAACAACAACAACAACACACAGGGGTGTGGACGGAGACTCCCCCTGGTTTGGAAACAAGGGGCCTGTTTTTTTTTTTTTTCTACAGACACACAGAAGAGGACTGTAAGGGAGATTTCCCCCTTTGTTTGGTTTGGGCCACTTTGGAATGGGATTTCCTGCATGGCAGGAAAGGTAGTGGCCTGCATGACCCTTCCAATCTAGGGCTGCATCCACACACGCAGGGGTAATTCAGTCTGACACTGCTTTGAACTGCCCTGGCTCCAATGCTAGAGAATTCCTTGGGGGGGGGGGCTTCCACACACAACCACACAACCACAACACACACACAAGACAGGGGGGGAGTCTCCTCCTTTGTTTTTTGGAAACGAGAGGCTTTTGAGAGGGAGTTCTTGCATGGCAGGAAAAGGTTGGACCTGCATGACCCTTGGAGAGGAGAGGGGACTCTCTCCCAACTCTAAGGTGCCCACACTGCAGGGATGGCTGGTTTGACACTGCTTGAACTGCCCTGGCTCGATGCTAGGGATCTAGGCATTGTAGTTTTGTTCCCAGAATTCCCTCTCATTGAGCATCCCAGAATCCTAGCACTGGCGCCAGAGCAGCTGAAGTGCTCTCAAACTGGGTTAGCCGCAGTGTGTTTTGGAACCTAAAATTGTGTGCTAACAATGCACACTTACAATTCCCAGACTGCATAGCATTGAGCCAGGGCAGTTTAAAAGCATTTCAAACCGGGTTATTCTGCAGTCCAATTTAAATGGACTTTAATGAGAGTCATATTTATCCTTTTCTGTCTATTGTCATATTTTGGGTTTTTCACCCACCAAACCAGGCCTTTATTTTTTTTGCTCATGGGTGTGCACTTGTGTGTTGTGTCTGATATATATATATATAGATAGACACACACACACATATGCATAGACTTTCATTTTGGAAGTCCCATTTTTGCTCAGCTCTGCACCCTGCCATCCACATTGCGATGATGACGATGGTGATGATGATGAGATTCTTCAGTTCATGAAGTGTCATCCTCCCTCCATCTTGTAGATTTTGAGTCCGCTGTGTCCAAAAACCAAACCAAAATTTGTTACTTTGGGGGCCATCCTCAGCTCTTCCTGGGAGTTTTGAACTTGGGGAGGGAAAAAATAATAACAGAGAATAAAAGCATATAGTAAGATGGCTCCTTTGCTGAATTCCATCTGTTGTTGCAAAACGTAGATCAACGTACCTTGAATGACTCCTCCATCAACGTTCCCATGTCTTCATGCTCGGAGCGATGAGGGCCTCATAGGTTGCCACAGGTGTAACTTTGGGCCTGCCCTTAGACTCCCATCCTCATCTCATCCATCATTTTTGCTTGCCACTTCGTCTAGCGTCAATGAACTCTTGTCGTGTTCGAAATAATAATAATTTTTTTAAAAAAAAGACTACGGGGAAGAAAGAAAAGACAAAAAAAGAGACATTATATTGATAATAGCCCGCATGCGGGACAGTATGGTGTATATATATATATATAACTGTAATATATATAAATATCGTATATATTTTCCTTTTGCTTGGATATGGACTGGGGAGACTGTAATGGCATGACCGTCGTCCTTTTCAAAGTTGTGTTGTGTGACACTTTTGAACCGAAGCAAAAAAGTGCAACAAAGAGTTTGCATCCGCTCTGGACAACTGCTTTGAGTCGCTCTGAACTTCAGACTCTTTGTAAGGCATGTAAACACCTCACTTTTTTATACAATATATATAATTGAGAAACAAAAACAAAACACATACCTACAAAGGCCAGAACGGATTGCGATTACATGGCCAAAAAGAAAGAAAAAACACACAACACAAAAAAAAAAAAATCATAAAGAACTATGGGAAGAAGTTGTGAAACATTGCTTTAATATGAATATTAAAATAAGAATACTTCCACTTGATGGAGTGAAGATGATGATGTTGCGTAAAGCAGTCAAAAAAGTTTATTTTGGAATGATCGCCCCCCATTTCCTTATTTTCCCCCCCCCCCCTTTATTTGCATTTTGTTGTTGTCGATGTGCAATGCGATATGGGTTCCTTGGTATATAATTTAATTCTAAACTTTTGGGTTGTCTGTTAGCCATGTTCAAATGTTGCTACGATAAGGAATGTTTTCAATGAGTTCGAAAGGGTTAGGTCTGTCTAGAATATAGGGTTTGTTTTTCCTTTTTATAAAAACAGAAACGATGCACTAAATTGTTCACTGTTGCGATGTTAAAAAAGAGGGTGGAATTTACAATGGGACTGGTTTTCTTTCTAAAGTAGATAATCCAGCATGTGTTTGCAACTAAATATAAGTTGCGATATGTGTAGACTTTGCTATGCCACTGACTGTATTTGGAAACCAAGTATAAAAGGGGGGACCTCCCGTTTGTATAAGAGGAGTATTTGTGTTCGAAAGTACGGTTGGGAGGGGTGGTTTTTGTTGGCTTTGCGGGGGGGGGGGGGAGATGGAAATTGGAAATCTGGGACTGAATTGCACTATAAGATATATAATAACCCGAAGCATAAAACAGAAACCGTGAGAAAACCTGGTTTTTAGGGTGCTAATCCATTTTGCGCCGTTGCAAGATGGCATTACTGCTCCGTTTTTTAAAATGAGCAGGGGTTGTTTTTTTTACTGTTGTATTGTGGTGCAGAACTGGATTTTCTGTACTATTCACACAAATTCATACAGTTTAAAAGGCATTAATCAGCAGGGTTTTTAATTTTTTATTTTCAGGACTGAGAAGTCTTGGGTCACATGTGGAGGCTCAGAGTGCTGTGAGGGAGGAAGGGAATCCCAACCCCTGAAGATGGTGGGATCTCTTTCTCTGAATGTCTTTTTTAAAAAAGAGGCTGGACAGTTACTGCCTAGGGATGCTTTAGCTAGAAAACCTGTACCAAGCCAGGGACTGGAGTCAATGGCCCATGAGGCCCCTTTCAACTCTATGATTATATGATTCTATGACTTAATGAATGGTTGTGAAATGCCATTTTATTAATGATTTGCAAGACCAATTGCATGTGAAATAAACAAAGCACAACCATGCACAAGATGTACGTCATATCCATGTGTACTGTCTATCCATGTATAACGTACAGTTCATGTGCTTAGCTTGCAAAATTCCACTTCCACAACTGAATAAGGCCATTTTGCATTGGACAAAACATTGAAACATTCATGTAGGATAACTTGGCATGCATAAGACATGCAGAGGATTCTGGCCATGAACAGGTACAGGCTTGCTGACTGGCTGAAATGGGCTGTTTTAGTTTAACTGGATCATGAAGGGATCTGGCCACATGTTAGGAATTCAGGACAAGTCCCTGGTTCTCATCAGTCTTTGGCATGCATCCAACCAGTTTCACAGTTACCCAACTTACAGCCTGTGTTTAAAGCAGCTTCTGTTTATGAATGCCAGATCTTTCAAGTTATTACATGAAAAAAGGAGGGAGGGGGAACCCAGAAGAACCTCCTGCTAAATTTGGCTGTCCAAAACAAACTCACTCCCCTTTCCTTGATAAGATTATTTTTCTCACAAGATAATTTTTCAGCACTGTTTAAGATGGCTTGTTTGCCAAGGGTTGAATGCCGAGTCAGTCTTGTCTTCCCAAATGATGTTTGTATGAATGAAAGTACAGATTAGTAGTTAAGGAGGCAGATTCCTAGAAATTTCTCAATGCTGATTCGGAAGGTGGCTGCATTACAAAAGAACACATCTATTCCAACATTTCACAGCTTCTTGCCTACAGAATCACTTCTGAAATCTGATTGTTTGGAAAGACAAAGACAAAAGTCAATATGAATCAGAAGATGAGAGAAGGCAAGATGACCTCTAATTAACTCCAACAAGAAGTAAATCTGTGAGTTAAACTATGCCCAATTCTACCAGGGAAATGTCATAAATTAATTAGATTACTAATAGCTGCATTTACTATTCTTTGAATTTTCTGCCAAACCTGTTTCAGAGATTCATCCTATATACTGTACGTGTTTATTTCAAGTGATTTGCTATGTACATTCTTACTTTATCAATATATTTGATAAAATTACACAGGCTTCAATCTGATCCAGAGTTATGTGAAACTAAGTCCAACTGAACATAACTATGCTTCTGAACAAACACAACACTATAAAAATATATCTATCTTTTTTATATATTATTAACCAGCGCAGGGCAACTTGAGGTCCTCTATATGGCAGTGAACACATCATCCCACACTCTTACCTATGCAGGCTAAGACAAGGGCAGTCCCTTTAACTATCATGGCGTCATCCTTTGGAAACCTGCTATTTGCAGTTTGTTGTGACACCAGAGCTCTCTGAGAGAGAAGGTTGAATAGCTCACAACGCTACAATCCTACAAATGTTGAAAATTCAAGAAAAAGAGAAGCAGCACCAATGTCGGAGAAGTATAGACAGCCTTGAATTGGGGTGACTCAGAGTGTTTGTCCTTGCAAGTGTCTTTCAGCACAGACATACACATAGGTACATGCGCTGTCCAAACCACATGAACCATTTCTGTTTTACTCATGATCCCTGTTGGCACCTAGTCTTCTTTCCTGCTAATTTACTGACAAGTATACACATTTTTATAATATTACTTCAGTCTGCTACTGTCACAGAATGGGGCTAGAAAGTGGCTGGGTGACAGCAACTAACCAAGAGGTTATTTAAAGGGTTTATTCCTCCTCCCCCAGCCCCAGTTTTCAAGGTAGGGAACCCTGAATGTCAGATTGTTTGGAAAGTCACAAATACCTGTTTGTTTGGGGGGTGGGAGGCTGCTGACTGGTGATGAGGGTTACAAACCATCATATGTTAGACCATTCCACCCTGTCAAGATTCCCCCAAGTTGCTTCTAATGAGTATTTGCATTCACTTTCCACTTTAGAACCCAACTTGGGGACATATACCTTCTTGGGGAACTGTTTAAAATCGTGGTGATAACATGCAGGGAAGAATCAGTGGGTGGGGAAGGTTTGAAGCACCTCTCCTCTGCACATACCCCCATCTTTTCCATGAGATTTGGGAACCTTAGGTTTCATTGGCAACATCTAGTTCACCTCCACGTGAGAGGGCTTATCTAATCTGGGCAACAAAACAGGAAACGGGAGAGAGAACTGGCCTCTTACTTCATCGTTCATATTTCTTCATGCTTCCCCCCAATGCTTCAAGCCCCAACAATGTTGCGTGCATATATCTCTTAAAAAGCAGAGATGTCGCCGATTGCGTCGGACTTCTCTGGGCATGTAGAAGCTGTAATGCAAGGAAGCTCAGAGACAGACTGATCTGAGTGCCTTCCAAATCACTGGTTGTGGCAACATGAGACTGTCAACAAATTGACAATTCACATCCCTCATGTGGTGTCAAGCAGGCATTGCTCTGAGGGTTTTCTGGTCTTTGTGTGACTTTGTATGCTGTCCAAGAGGGTCCCACTAGGCTGTGAAAGAATGGAGGCTTTTAACCACTGAGAAGCAGAGAGGACTCTTATCGGCGCTTGACCCAAAATAGGTAGAAAATAGGGCTACTGCTCTTGTGCAAAACATTAACCGAGACAGTGTAACACCACACTTTCCAAGAAGCCAGAGATCAAGGGAGAGCATATGTTTTCCAGTGCAGAAGATGCCATGCTCAAATCCCTAAGATTGTCAAGACTTTATATTTGGAAGAAATGATATTAAAAACCTCTGCCTTAGCCATAAGGATATAATTCTTTGAGGATTTCACGTTTGAAGGGAATGAATTTTAGTATTCCCTCTCTCACACAAACACTGGAGAAAGTCTTGGAAAAATCTTGGGAAATGACTGCTTTTTTTCTTTTTAAGTTGTCATTCTACTGTAAGAAAATTAACTATGGCCCCATACAGACAGGCCAAAATAAAGCTGTTTCGGGTCACTTTGGAGGTATGCTGTTTAAATGATGCATGCATCCTAAGAGTCTGGAAGCCATGCCAAAGCCACACTGCAGTCCTTAGGACTGGAGTGTGGCTTTGGTGTGGCTTCTGGCCTCTTAGGACACATGCATCATTTAAGCAGCATACCTCCAAAGTGACCCGAAGCAGCTTTATTTTGGCCTGTCTATATGGGGCCAATCTCTTTTTCTTTTTAATATTCTTCCTCTCTTCCTGTCTTCCTTTTTTTTTCCATTTTAAAAGAACTGTAGACCTTGGAAGTCACAAGATGCTTTTCATAACCCTCTAAGGAAAGAAACAGTATGGAAAGAAAACTGCCATTAGAGTTTCTGAAAGAAAAGCAGCTACAAGGTTACCAACTTGGGACCTAAATTTTGACAACCATTTAGTGCATTTTTTGGTATCAGTTCCTGTAACAGAGACTCCATTGACACCTTAGTTAGAGCTGCACAAGTGTATCTTAAGCTTAAATTACCAGCATAGAGAGAAAATGAAATAAACATTTAATACATCCGGATCCCTGACCGGATATAGCCTAATCCATTGCCAATTAAAGATATAGCAATTAGAAAATGGAAAAGCATCTAGAAAAGGCATTGAAGTAAACAAAGAGGCGAAGACTTGCAAAATTTTACCCATCTCCCTTTTTTCTTTTTGTATGGAGATCTGATACTGTTAGAATAAGGTGCTGGAAGTTTGGTTAGTAATAAGAACATAGGAGATTAACCTCTAGCATTTAGCCCTCTTCGCTTCCATCGAATTACTGATCTTTATCTCATTGAGCTGTGCCAGCAATTGGCTTGGGAACATTACACCTTTCTAAGAGCTGTCACTCTTTGTCAGGGATGCTACACAATGAATTGGAATCACAAGCGCAAAAGGACTGTGTCACCTTTACAAACAAAATGGTATTTTTTCTAGCGGTTCTCCATCCTTCCCCAAATATATTGATCCCTCTTTGACTGCACTTATGAGTAAACAGTTTTCCAAAAACGGATGAATTTTATCATGAGCATAATTTTAGGTGAACACACAAAGGATTGCAAATAGGGGCTGAGAAGGGTAATAAATACTGTGGAGCTAAGATTCCTGGCATAAAAAACAAAACATTGGCTTCTTAGGTCTCAGATAGAAATGTGTATCTGGACAGTCTCTCTATTTTATCTCTATGAGTTGTAAAGGAATGTGGGTGAAAGCTCACATTATTCCAGCTCAGATTCATCCCACACACTTACATTTTCTTAAATGAGAAAGTTCCATGATGTATGTGTGGGTGCTTGAGTAAAAACATACTTAGATTTATTTATTTATTTATGCTTTACTGGTATCCTGCCTCTTTCCAACCCTGGGAAAGATAAACAGGGTCTATATATGTAACATTATAAGCTGTTTTGGAGGTAGTGGAAGCTCATGAGGGCTGGAACCAGCAGCCTTGCAAGACTGAAAATGCTTTGTATTGCACTAACATTTGACATCAAGGCACACAGGCAGATGGATGAATTGGAGTCTCATTGAAGATTCAATTTTCCCAATGGGTTGCAATTGCAGAGCCATCCATCCATAAGGAAGAAATGTCTGGGACCCCACTGTGAAAATGAAGGATTCAAAAGGCTTCAGAATGACTCTCCCTTTTACCTTTGGCACAGAGGTCCAGCAAATTTAGAAACTGGGGGCAAAACCGTAAGGAAGCAAATATATAATTCCTGCCATCTTAGACACATACAAGTTTGAGTGTGGTTTTGTTATTGGGCCCCACCTGCTTTGTAAGTACACAGTTTCTGATTCAATCTCTTGCATCTTCAGTTCAAGGGACCATGGTTCGGTGATGGAAAAGACCTTGGACTGTCGCTGCCAGTTGTAGAATCATAGAATCTTATAAGTTGGAAGGAATTGCAAAGGCTATGTAGTTTAATTTCCCATCATGCAGAAATGTACAACGAAAACCTTGAGTGCAATAGCAATAGCAATACCAATAGCAACTATATCTCTATACTGCTTATCAGTGAACAAAGCACTCCTTATCAGTGTGGCCAACAAGCCTCAAAGATATTCCCCGGAAAGTTTTACCAAAATCCAAAATTCCCTGAATTCCCCAATATTTACCGGAATATTCATTCAAAATCCCTGGAAAGAAAATTAAATTCCCAGTATTCTGGTGAATTCCCTGGAAATTGGCAACCCTGCTCCTTATGCAGTTTACAATGTGTAAGCTAATTGTCCCTAACAATCTGGGTACTCATTTTATCAATATATGGAAGCATACAAGGCTAAGTGGACCTTGGAGCCCCTGGGATCAAACTCACAACCTTATGCAATACAGGCATTTAACCACTGTGCCACCAGGACTCCCTAAGCCCATCCAGCCTCTGTTTAAAGACCTCCAGAGAAGAAGAACCCAACACCCTACGAGGCTCTGTCAAACAGCACTTACAGTAAAGATACTGGAGGACAGAGTATATGACCTTCTAAGGTCTAAGGCTGGTGCTCTCAAGTAGACCCTGTCCAATTGTCAATGTCAAAATAAGATTCAGTTGCCAATATGACCAGTCACCATAAGTAGAATACAAGGGGTCAGGTGTTGTCTTCCTCCTTCTCTTGTTGTTGTGGTTAACTGCCCTCAAGTCCACTTTGCCTTATGGTGACCCCATAAATGAGAGACTTCCAGGTCATCCTGTCATTAATAGTCCTGCTCAGGCTATTGATTGAACCCATCAATCTGGAATGTGGTCTATTATCCAATGTATGTTTCCAATATGATCCTTAGTGTCTCTTTCTTTCCTGAACCCAGCTTAGACACCTGGCATTTCTCACTCCATAAGTGGTGAAAATGCCTTAGGCAGCAAAATGTTTCAGGATGACTCTGAACCTGAGACATGGCTCTAACTCCAACTGATTTTCACCTACCAGAGAGCAGAGTAAAAACAAACCAAAACCCAGAACCAGTATAAAGTAGCTTCCTATGACCTATGATGGACTTAAACATACTGGGAGTGAACCTGGCTGATGGGAAACTTTTAGTGACTAGTTACAATTAGTTACTTAGTTACTTTTAATTCAGAAAAACATATCTGCAAACCAATGTAGTGCTTGTTCTTGGCTTTTTAGTTATGGAGTACAATCTCTGTTAGTCCATCTGGAAGGTCAGCTTTTGAGGTCACCACAAAATGATAGAAAAAGCAAGATGATGGAATGGAGAGAGAAGGTTGCAAGTCATGGGGTTGGATCCAGAATCTGCCTTCTATAAATTGAAGTGTCCCTCCTGCGAAAGTTTCTTCTGCCCAGTTGGGATGTATGCGTTCCTCTATGAAATGTTGGCAGAGATGCAGGAGAAGGACAGTACTTAAGCCCAAGAGAAACAGGATATGATGAGCTTCTAAACAAGAGACATGTCACACAAGTGCAAGAAGCAGCAAAAGGAGACAAAGGAAATAATTACTCATAATGATTGTGACTTTCGTTAAAGCCAGATGTGGACACAAATGAGAGTGAGAATCATCTTCTCTTTTGTGTCTTTGTGCTCACATGTCCCTGCTGCTCCCAAAATAGTATGAATGAGAATGCTGTGAAAACAAAAAAGGAGAAGCAGAGGCCTGGGTCAGATGAATAAAGAGTCTTTCTATGTGGAAAGCCAAGGATAAGAGAGTGGGAAAGGAAGGACTAGGTGATCAACCACCATCATGCATAAAACATGGCCCTTGTGTTGGTTCCCAGTCAGTTTTGTAACAGAGCCAAGACTAACTAGTTTGAAGCAGAATGACTCTTTGATTAGTAGGGCCAAGTGCATCAATGGCTATCCCGTCCCAGGCTTTCCTGTTCACGCTGAGGTTTAGAGTTACTAGATCCTCAGGCCTGATCCAGTGTTTCCAGTTTTCATGGGTTATTTCCAGGACACCAAATCATCTGCTGGCTGGGCTCATCTCCAGGCAAGAGATGGGTGCAGATCTCCAGCTCAGTCGGTAAAGCAGCAGCATCTTACAATATTTGTGACAACTTGTAAAGACTCGTAACAGACATATTGTGTATTTACTTCGTTAACAGCACACACACACACACCCTGTACATTGCTTTTACTCCCAGTTCTGACAAAAAGGAAGGCTAGACATAAGAATATTAACAATAATGATAATGGCTCCTACTTCTCCTACTGCATCATTGCTATTTGATACTTGGTATGTGTGTGTGACGCTTTTAATATGCCACAGTATTCCAAGAACACCATTCCCTCTCCCCCGTTAAAAGAACAAAGAGAAAGTAAAAACTGGTGATTAATAATTTGACATTTCAAATTTCAAGCAGCTGCATTGATCCATAATTATAATTTAGAAACTTATTCAAGATTGCTGGGTGTATGAAGGAACTATGAAGCAACCGAGGTGGGATGGTACATAATTCTGTGGAATTCCTGGGTGATGCTCATGGAACTGATGCAGAAAAGTAACGTGCTAGCACACATGACTAGGAGCTTGGATTGGATAGCCCTTGTGGTCTCTTCCTCCCGCACACATAGAAATGCATACAGTACATGTTTTGCTGTATATTTATCCCTTTGAGAAGAAACCTGGACCATGTCAGCATAGGCCAAATAACACGTTCTTCCCCATCCCCATGAATATCAATCCAGATGATGCAAGGCCCAGTCCCCAACTATAGTGCAGACTGTCATTTGGCCAACATGGCGTCAAACTCATGATATACCTCCCTTAAACCAAATTTTGAAAACTTGCCTTTTGCTGTGGATTTTCCCAGAAGATCCAGAGCGATGGTGGGCAGCTGTTTGCATGTGCATCCTTCTATGCCACTCTGAAGCCAGAACAAGGTGCCCAGCAATATGGATGTTTAAACATCCATTTAAAACATCCAATGCTGGGTGGCTGCCACTCTGGATTACCCGAGTAACAGGGGGATGTTGGAGCAGCTTTAGGGTCAGAATACTATGAGCTGCTCCTGGAGTATTTTGGCCTGTGCAGATATCACCTTAGTGAAGAAATACATCCATACTCATTGCAGACTCACACACACTGAACACAACAGCCCACTAGCTATTTTATATGACCATATGTAAGGGAAGGGGTGGGGATTCAATTGCCTGACCTCCAAGCATCCATGCTAGAAGCTACAGAGGTCTCTCACTGGATCAGAAGGGATTTTCCTCAACAAGAACCATCATGCATAGCATTCGATCTGCAGACTCTCCTCAGCTCTTAAAATGAATTCATGGAGATTAGGCACACACGCAATGTTACTCCCCCATCTTTCCCCTTCCATGTAGTCGTATAATGTTTGAAAGGAGCATCTGTAACTGACATATTCCACCACATTTATGGGGCCCTTAGGTGGTATCCCTTGAAGTTCCATAGATCTTAACCCCGATGAACCTGTCAGATCAGAGCCCCAACCACAGCGAGCAGAATTTAAGCCATGAAGAATGTGCGCGTGACCACAAGGTGACACATCAATTAATGAGGAACCTGGCCTGAAACAGACATTCAACCCAATAATCCAGGGGAATTTTCCCTGAAATTTATACCCCTTGTCAGCAGTCCTTAAAACATTTGGTAAGTGGATTAGAGATATCCATAACTTATCTCCCTTTCTCCCCTTCCCATCCAACAAATGTGATAAATGTGGAGAGGCTTTCTATTTCCCTAAGGCTGGATGCCTACCGAGTGCTATGATGGCACTGATATCATTCAAAAATGCTTCAAATAATTAAAACATTAATTCAATTAATCTTGTAAGTGGCTTAAAATGCACTGCTCTGAGTGCTATTAACAGCCAGTTCATTGGTTTATCGGGATGGGGAGGGAAGATTAATCAAACACCATAGAACTATATTTCTGATTAGAGAAAAACAATACTGCACCAACTGCCCACTTAATTCCCTCTAGTGCTTTATTAGATGTGCCAATATTTGGTCCTGATGTGCCGTTTTTCCCTTAATGAACACAATAAAGGAAGAATAGCCGGCAAAGCCTTCAGCTCCGTCTCTCTATAAAATTCAAAGTGTTCGCAAGGTGTTATACCGAGATTAATTTATAGATTCCTATTAATATACTGCAAGCTCTCTTTTGTATGACTATAAAATCTTATTTCTTGGCTAAGAATGATAACACTCGTCATATAAAGTTCTTAGTCGTGACACATATCACTTTACATTTATGCAAAGCAAATGGCTGGAAAGTGTTATACCAAAGAAGCCGTACAGAAAAAGAAAGATGGGAAGGGAGGACGCTGGCTCTCAGGTAAATGGGGGGACGCTTTCCCTCCTCCTCTAAATTAATTAAAAAAGGTTAAATGGCTCTCCTTTTAATGAATAATCCTATCACCTTTCAGGAGATAGCAGTACGACAAATCAAGCCCATGGGATTATCTTTTGTTCAGATGCTCTCTACTAAATTCGAGGGGCGAGAGATAGGTACTGAGCAGAGCAATGGGCGCACATCAGAGTTGTATTGATAATCCCCATTTCTTTTAATTGCAGCCTTTTATTGGGACTGTAAACAGATTCATTCATTGCAGGCGGTGAAACAAATAAATGGGTTTCTTCCTTTTCTTCCTTTAATGGATGTTTAAAAGTAACTCTAAACAACAGAATGCATCAATGGAACAGCCACTTTATATATGCGTCTATCACTAACTATTATATATGTCTGCTCAGAGACCTGAGCTACAAAAGGCCAAATTTTCTTAAAAGCATGTTGAAATATTAATAGATATCTCAAACAGTTATCTGTCGAGGGTTGCCACTCTCAGGAAAGATTACATCAGGGTGGAAATGGCAAGAGGAGAACTAGACCATACATACACACAACAAGGTAGTAATCTGTAGGTTGAGAGTCATTATGTGTGTGGCGGGGGGGATCCTCTTATTAGACCATGATGCTGAAAGGGATATTATGCACAGCCCTTGAGAAGTTACCTGTTAAAGTAATTAGTTACAGATAACAATTCAAGCTGCCCAATTAGTTCATTAATATTGCAGTTATAATTTTTCAGAAGTTACTCTTTGCTCCCCATTCCTCAAAAGTAGATCATTACGTTTTCATTACTTTCACCATCTGAATTCTGCAAGCCAGCAACCTGTGGTTCAAAACACATTGTTCTCCTTCCTACCTCCTCCTCATCTCAACATCTCAAGTAGAGCATAAAGCTGCAGCATGAGCTAGCCCTGGGAAATTTCCCTTTCCATTTAGTAAAGTTACACCCCTGGAACTATAAAAGCAACCAAAAGTTACAATTGCACCACAAAAGGGAGGAGGCTATCCTTCGTTGCATTAAAATATGATGCAGTGATTAGACTTGGGTCTAATCTTTACTGCAGAAATAAAGCAATTTGACACCATTTTAAGTGCCATTGGGTGAGATCGGCAGAGAGGGGGGGACCTGCAACCTCAACAGGTTTCAAGCGCTTTACTAGCATCAAACCGTCAGTCCAAGTCGTCCCATTATGCCACATCTTTGATATTAATTCATAGCACAAAAACATTTAAAAAAAGAATCCTCAAGGAAAAACCACAACAGATACAAGAAAGAAGGACAGGTCATACAATCTGTAATCTTCAAGGAACACAACAGCCTGGTAACTGCCCATATCAGCCAAAGGACCATACGGAGAACTTTGGTTACTGAGCTATCTAGAAGTGTAATACATAAATAAATGGATGACAAAATACTGCATGGGAAGGAAGACATAAAGGTGACCTATTGTCAAGAAAGTAATTGTGAGAATGGGCCTCTTCTGTCCACAGTTCAGTAGAGCAGAAGAAAACAAGAGTCAGTGTTAATTGGATTAAAAACAATTAGGTCTTGTTGAGAAGTTCAGGTCCCACGGAGGCTCCTGAAACAAAAACCTACACTCACTGTGATCATCGGTCTCCTTCAACTAGTTAGTTTGCTATACTGAGTTGATGCTAACCCAGAGAGCAACAATACCATTTAATTTTGGTTTTCCCACTGAGGATGATCTTGTAATAGAAAAGAGAAGGACCCTCGGTGAACCTGTTCAGAACAACCATCCATCCAGTCCCTTGATTGTCTATCTTATGGTGGCAGGAAGGGAACTCTGCCATTTTGATTTTTCATTTGGGAAGTTGGTGGTATACCTAGTTTAAATGGTGGGAATGATAGAGTGGTGGTTGCTCCATAAACACATGGTGGTCGGAAGATATGGAAGGCTAGCGCTGTTGGGAAAGGCACTTTACTGGCCCCGTCTTGTGAGCTAAACTAGATGGAATGATAATGAATGGAATGAAGATTTAGATATATTGGGTACACTAGTATTCAGTGCAGTGACTAAAAAACCTTGGCTTATTTAGCCATTAAGCTCATGGCCTTAAATATCTTATTGGACTACAGATCCTGTCAGTTCTAAGCGGCACAGCCCTTGGTGAAGCATCATGGGAACTGCAGTCTAACAACATGTGTAGGATCACTCATTCCCCAACTTTGATTCATGAGCTTCACAGCTCAGTAGGACCATAGTTTTGCAGTCCACTAAGCTGCCATTTTTCATGCATTCAGTGTATCTTGCACCAAAACTGCTACATAGGGGCCAAAGGGCAATATCCTAGTGTTCCTCCTAAACTTCCATAATCAATATAGAAGTTCCTCGTATTATTTAGATGAAGAGAAAAGGGAAACACACACAAGGTAAAAGTGCCTTCAGCTTTATTAAGCCCCATCACTCATTCTCCATTGCAGACATACCGGGTTTTTTTGCTTGTGTGGTTGCTTGTGAGTGCTTTCCACCTAGCATTAATCTTTCAGTTTGACAGACAGAGCACCGGAGCCTTTGCATAGTGGATGCAGGTGGGGAGATGGGTGTGGGGAGAGAAAATGGCTCATTAAGTACGGCGAATATAATGTGATCCTAGGCCCCATACTGTCTCCATGTGCTTTCACAGGAGACTTAGCCGTAACTTCAAAGAAATTAAAATCATGCAGGGAACCTTAGGTTGATGTATTACAGACATAACGGAATGGCGTTCCTAGTCAACCCAGTTTGAGGAAACACCTGTGTCAAATATCAAAACCACTAATATAGCAGATGCTTTGAAGACCCTCTTTTGTAGATTAGGGTTCCTCACCGACATTGTTTTAGCACATAGGTCTACTCATCCCACCACTTGATACCAAATATATGCGATGGATCTCCTGTCCAAGTTGGTCCCACATTTCTAACCCTTGGGCTCCTATCACTCACCTCATCCTTTTTATCTGGTACTTGGGTCTCAAGGGGACCACTATCCTGGACAAGTGGATGTGTTGAACATGGGGTTCAGTGTGGTCATGCATCAGTCCATTCTATCAATTCTTAAATGAAGACATTCAGAGTGAATTGTACAAAATAAAACCAGTTAAGATTTATTATAACACATGTAAATTAAAGGTGAACTCCTTTCTGTGGATTTTGGGTGTTCTTGTATTTTGTTGCATGGCCAACATAATGACCTTTGAATATGTATGTATGTGGTGTGTGTGTGTGTGTATGATATTAAATAAATAAATAGCTTGTGGATGCAATAAGGATTCAGAAAGAAGTCATTCACATGGTACGAACTCTCTGGAGGTACACAGCAACCTGGGCTTTAATAACCCAAGCACCATGTGCTGTATATACAGTGTTACACCCTGAGAAGAAACAGCTAAGAAGCTGAGAGAATTTCTGTCCCTCATTCGAAGTCCTGACTATCCATTTGAACATGCAAACAAAAAATCAGAGATTGACGGGAATTAAGGGATTGCTAGTAGAGGATAACCAATTGTGCAAACAAGTCCTTAAAGGATCAGACATAATTGCTGTACAGTATTAGCTGCTTTTTTTGCCATCTGGTAACTGATGATAGGCAACGGACAGGCTGCTTATACACCTATTTGCAACACATATAGGCCAAAATTATTGCCCATGTGATTTCCCTTTACCTGCCTTGTAGATCTATTCCCTGTAATGGGATTGGGCTAATGGTGTGGTTTTTTCCTCCCTCTCCATTTCTTCCAAACAAGAATCAGGTCATGAGTTTCTGTGTTAGTGAACAGCCTGAGGTTACTGAGTCAGACGGTCAATCTGCAAAACAAAGCTTTATTCCGAACCTTTAAAGCTGATATAGCATAGAGATAACTGTGTTTGTGGATGTGAATACTGAGTTTATACCAGGTGAGAAAAGTAAACCTAAAAGATGCTAGCCTCATTTTCTCCATGGGTGGGACATGGGATGTATTAACATGAAATTATTAACTTTAAAAATCATTCACATGTCTGCACAGGTTGAACTTCAAGGTAAAGATTTTGGAGCACACTGGAACCTGTATTACACCACGAGAAGAAGAAGGGATATCCATACATGAATGGAGAAATGAGATTGTGTGGAACTGTTCCTAAAACAAATGTTTTCAAACCCAGCCAGAGTAAGACCAACCTGTTAATTCTAAATCATAGCAAGTGGTGCTCTTTCTGCATACTTAAAATGGCAAGGCTGGAGCACCAAAGTAGCCAGGAAAATTGTCGAGGAGCTGACAACTCCGGCTCGACATGTTTCATTTCAATCAAAGAACCTGAGTCTTCTGGCTGCAGAGTATTAATACAAGAACCCACAAGAAATACTTCCTTTGCATCCTTTGCATCATTTCTTGCCCACCCGTCCAAAAAGCTTGCTGTCGGAAGGAGAGGGAGTGAGAGTGCAACCAGCCTGCTGCCTGTGAGGAAATATCTTTCCTGTTCAGCTTGTTATTCAAACACAAAGTGGATAAGCTGTGTTTGAACTTTGAAACACCTGAACCTGAACTAAGCTTAGCAACCTGCAAAGCGATTGGGAACTTAGCAGCTTAATTCACATTTGGCTCAGCTACACATTTCCCCAGTTAAGACATCAAATAAGGTATGACAACGTCTAATCTATCACTTAGGCATCTTCCCCCTTTAGATCTTTCCCTTTTGCTTTTCCTCTCCCTCTTGTCCACAAATCTTTCCCACTCATTTTAGGATATATTAAAATACTTCACATCAAACATCTGCAGCAGCACCTTTCAAGACCCTCCTCTCCTGACGCGAAACCTTGCTTTCTGAGTTTTATTCAAATGACTGCCGGCCATTCTAATAACTGCATGATCACACCGTACCCATTAAACTTTACATCTCATCCTCAGGTGAGCAGTGCTTTCGGGGGTTTGTTTCATGTTCCCCATTATAATAAAACATGAACCCTCTCTCTTCAAACACTCCCTTTTGTTATTAATATTGATTAACCATGGGGAAAGATTGGTTTCTGTTAATTTCATTTGTTTTGATCTGCTGCTGCTGCTGTTATGATGAACTGGCTTGCCAGATTGCAGGGCCTAGCTCTGAGTCTCCAGTTTCCATGGGTCATCCCCAATTCTTTGCTTTTGGTGGGCTCACAAGAGGACAGGATTGTGTGCAGATCTTCAACTCCTTTAGGAGATCAAAAGCTTGCTGCAGTCTGCAAGTCTTGATTTATTACGGCAATGTTCAAAGATCCTTTGGGCAGGGGAATGGTTCCATGTATTTACTCAATTGCCTTCGTCCTCCATTTGTTGTGGCGCCAGGGCTCACCCTCTGCTCTGCTCTGCATCTACCTTCTGTTTAAGAAGCAAATGGACTAGATTGAATGTGCCTTATTCTGCCTCCCTGAATCAATGTGAAGAGGGAAGAAAAAGCCCTCCATTTGGAAACATTCACAATAGCCTTTGTAACTTTTTGGAGCATCCAGGATGTAGTAAGTATGGGGAAGTAATATTTTTAAATAATTACAAATATTTCTCTAGGTTCACATTAGGGTCGCCATAAGAAATGACTTAAACGCCGTAAGTCAGAGACAACAACAACCTTAATGATATCATAAGGGGCTGTCCCAAGGTTTTAGGTTTTGGTCCAGAAAACCTCAGTGATTGGGACAATCTGAATTGCCAACCCTCCTCCTCCTCCTCCTCCTTAACACTACTTTATTTATAGCCCACCTTTCTCCCCAAATTAAGACTCAAGACAACTTTGAATAGGCAAATGGCACTCTCTTTCCACTGGAATGGCACTCTAGCCCTCTACAGGCAATGTAATCTTCCATGCAATTATAATGGAATCAGTGAGAGTTTTGACAAGCATGCATGTCAGCCCCCATACTTTCCTGTTGGTCTCTTACTACAGAAGTAAGGAGTTTTTCTAGGCGCTGGCCTTGATCTGCAAAGCCCTAAATGGCTTGGGGCCAGAAAATATGAAAGACCACCTCCTCTCATATGAATCTGCCCCAAATTTGAGCTCCAAATATGAAGCTAGGCTGGTGTGCACACATGAGAGGTTTTCTCTATAGCAACATCTCAACTGTGGAGCTCTCTGCCACAGCAAACTAGGATGGCTTCATCTCTTCTGAAGCAGCTGGGATGGTGTCCTTCCACATGGCCTTTGGTCCTTAAAATTCCTCTCCTGTTTCAACTGCCTGGTTTTAAATGATTATTAAGGAGCACTTTTAGTTAGTTTTTAAAAACCAATATCTATGTATGTAATGTTTTTAGCTGTTGTACATCACCTTGGATGCCCTGGTGGACCAAGATGCAGTGCATCTCTGAAATACATAAGCAGAATAAATGCCAGTCTCCATTTTGGCCAGGATCTCTCTCTCTCTCTCTCTCTCTCTCTCTCTCTCTCATCACTGTCTTTCTCTCTGCACCTTCAAATCGCTGTTGATTTATGACAACCCCATGAATTTTATAGATATGGGAATCATTTGGGAGGACCTGGAGGGATGGCGGGAAATCAACCCCCATCTCTGCAAAATATCCCACCCCTGATGTATGTCAAATGGAATAGGCCATGCTGGAAAAAGACTAGAGACCTGAGCAAGAAGCACTTTAAAAATTTTGTTGCCGATGCTGCTTATTCAAGTAAAATCCGCAAAAGGCAGATTATTTCTGTAAGGAAAAAAATTGCATTAGAAGCGAGAAAGCACCACACTTTATGCCATGCGTTTTTTGAACGCTGGACTTTTATGAACACTCCGGTACATTTTATGAAAACATTGCTATTATTATTTCTGGAATGTTTCATGCTTGGCTCCATGAATGATTCTCAGGTACACAAATACAACAATCTTTGGCTGCGATGCAAATGTTTTGCCCCCCACCTCCTGCTGCTCTCCAAGGCAACTGCAGACATATAATTTATTAATAAAGTGTTCCTTTTATAAGGGAGAATTAATCTAGCCTACAGAAGCTCTCTGAAGGAAGAGCTCACTCAACCAGAGGCTCTTCAGAGCACAAACACCACTTGTATAAAATATCGCACAATATTATTTTATACCTCCAGTTTCAAAGGGCTGTGTACTTTCCCCCCATTAGACTAACAAATTACAGCAATTGTGGTCAGTAATGTGGAGGTTTCTCTGCAGAGCGTTTGCCTCCTGGGAGGAAGGAAAGCAGAGGGGTGTTAAAGCAACTGTGCCTTCCACACAGTATGCTAAGTTGCTTGATAATGCCAAAGGCAGCCAGGTCAAACTTTACTGTGAATATTCACCTGCTGTAGGATTTCTGTCCTGGGCTTAGGGAAAGTACTTTTTGGAGTACTTTGGAGTCATTTTTCCATCATGGTCAGTAGTTTGTATCTGAAACTATTCAGCACCTCTGGTAGCAACTTTATAGTTCAGACTGAGGACATACCCTTTGATGCCTTATGATGCCCTTCGTGCGCAGCGCCATTTGTGCACTGTGCACAAGTGACATCATCATGGCATACCCCATCTGTACAGGCACACACCAAGATGGTGCCCAGGGTGCATAGTAGGGTTCCTGAGCATATAAACGCTCAGCTGCCGCGCAACCCCAGGTTGGCACAAAGTGCCAAAGTCTGTACAGCCCCTTAGTAGTGTTTTAATTAAGTTATTTTACTTGTCTTTAAATTTTTTGTTTTAATCTGTTTTTATATTGTGAGCCGCCTTGGGTCCCTTTTTGGGAGAAAGGCAGCTTAGAAATAAAATAAATAAAAGTTATAGTTATGCTACAAAATGGAGTAAAGTTGTGCCTTGTTCAATTACAATCCTAATATAAATTAGTTATTGTGGAGAGACACTGGCCAATTGGAGTCAGGCTGGCAAAAAGGTGGGGACCTGCCTGAGGAATCATAGAATCATAGAGTTGGAAGAGACCACTAGGGCCATCCAGTCCAACCCCCTGCCATGCAGGAAATCCAAATCAAAGCATCCCTGACAGATGGCCATCCAGCCTCTGTTTAAAGACCTCCAAGGAAGGAGACTCTATCACCCTCCGAGGGAGTGCATTCCATTGTCAAACAGCCCTTACTGTCAGGAAGTTCCTCCTAATGTTCAGGTGGAATCTTTTTTCCTGGAGCTTGCATCCATTGTTCCGGGTCCTGTTCTCTGGAGCAGCAGAAAACAAGCTTGCTCCCTCTTCAATATGACATCCCTTCAAATATTTAAACAGGGCGATCATATCACCTCTTAACCTTCTTTTCTCCAGGCTAAACATCCCCAGCTCCCTAAGTCGTTCCTCATAGGGCATGGTTTCCAGACCCTTCACCATTTTTGTCGCCCTCCTTTGGACACGCTCCAGTTTCTCAATGTCCTTTCTGAATTGTGGCGCCCAGAACTGGACACAATATTCTAGGTGGGGCCTGACCAGAGCAGAATACAGTGGCACTATTACTTCTCTTGATCTAGACACTATACTTCTATTGATGCAGCCTAAAATAGCATTGGCCTTTTTAGCTGCCGCATCACACTGTTCACTCATGTTCAACTTGTGGTCTACTTGGACTCCTAGATCCCTTTCACAAGTAGTTTCATTCAGCAAGGTATCACCCATCCTATAGGAGTAGCTATAAATAGGAAGAGGAGCTGTTAACAGGATATATATATATATATAGGTATGTATATATGTATAAAAATTATACATTATTTAGGGAGACCCTACATAGAGTTCACAGCCTTAACGGTGAAGAAGGAATATCAGTTTAAATGCTAGCTCTGTTGAGAGTGTCAGAGTAACAAAAAAAGGTGAGTACAGTGGGCCCTTGGCTTATGCGGGGGATCCGTTCCGGGGGGGGTGGTAAGCCAAAAAACGCATATGCTCGTGCCCCTATTCACTTGAATGGGGCTCGTGCACATGGTGGCAGTGTGACAGTGCGGCAATGCGGTTGCGCAACAGCGCATGCAAGCTATGGGCACACGCCCCATTCAGCTCTCTGCGGGTTTGAGCATATGCTCAAATCCGTGTATAGCGTGCCCGTATGACGCGGGTACGCTTTTTAAAATAACTGTGACTATAATGTAGCCAACTGCTTAATTAAGTTACTTTAAAAGTAATTGCTCAAGCTTTGACCTGACCTAGCAAATGTCTTTTTCCTGTGCAGATGGGATCATTTGAAATCCTGTTGTGCCTCTCCAAGCATCCCTTGAACATATACTGGCTTTCAATGATATTTAATTTCTTCACAAACTTTACCTTCTTTTCCCTTGCCTTGCCTCCAAATTGCTTTCTAGACTTGGAAAGGTTGCCTGACCTGTCTAATTATTCCACATTACATGTCCAGGTAAATGTTCTCTCAAGATATTTGAATATATATATATATATATATATATGGTGTCAGAACATGACGGCAAAGTGGCCAAGATTTGAAACATTTTAATGGAATGGGAATTTGAATGTCTGCACTTGAAAGCGTGGTTTATTTTGACTAGATTGCTTTTCTCCACGGTCATCCCTGACCTCCTGCATTACTCTCAGTGGATTATTTTTTTTCCACCAAGGGAGATTTCTAAGCATGGACTAGAGCAGATAAGTGATATGGTCAAAATCACTACTAGCAAGCCCTCGAATTACTGACCACTTTAATAGCTCCTGCTGACCTCCAAATGAAACTTCACCTTTGGTTATTAACATGTCTTTCCACTTTTATGATTTTTTTGGAACATAATTTGTCACAGTTTTTATCTGCTCAGAGCAAACGTTAGGTTTTTAAAAACTGAGTTATCTTTTTTACAACTGCTAACAATTACACATCACAGAACAGACTGGTCAGAAAAACCAATTACGAACGACCCGTGTGGAAAGCGCATTCAGTGTTGGGGGAATTTTGAATTATAGATTTTTGAAGTATAGCCATGTGGCAGAACTATGTAGAGGAAATGGAAAGGAGAGCCTCGGCTGTAAGATCTCAGAGATAAGATAAGGGATGCAGAAATTAATTGCTCTTGTTTTGTCTTCGATCACCAGTATTGCTCTCAAAGTGCAGCACAAACCATAGCCACATATCTCCCATCGGAAAGTAACACCAGACTTAGTCACAGCGGTGTCATTTTCAGCCACTGATCCTAGATCTTTGACACCATCCCTTGATATCAATGAGGCAGAGCTCTGAAACATTCACTAAACATTCATTAAAAGTCACCAACTGCCCCAGTGGTGAACTTTTCACTGGGTTCGTGTGATGTTACTTCATACATCATTCTCAACATCATTGATGCCAAATCACTGCTACAACTAGTATGTTGCAACTACTGCTGCAATGAGAACGGTGTCATATTTTTAGATTACATATTCTTATGTCTATTTCTGGATATTGTGCCATTTAGAGCTTGTCTGCATTGATAAATTACTCCGAATTCCTAAACTCTTGGATTGATTGTGTCCTGTTTACGTGATGCAGGGCCCGATCAGAAGCAGCTTTATTTTGGCCTATCTGTATGGGGCCAGAGTAAATGGTGCATTGTAAAAAGATCTGAAAAAAGTGAGAGGACTGAGGATTAATTGGGACTATTGCTGTCAAACTGAGAGAGCTCGAGAGTATGGCGGGTTACAGACCGCCACTTAGTACGTATTCTATACATACTAGGGTTAGGAAGGGGCGGTGCTTCCACACACCCCTAACCCTAGTACGTATAGAATACGTACAAGATGGCGGCACCTTGTTCATACGGGCGCCGCCATCTTTACGTATCGGATGCTGTGCGTCCAAACATGTCGCGGCGCTAATGATGTCGCGAATGCACTCCTGGCGCCTCACAACGTCATTAGGGCGCCACAAGAAGAAGCTCCATTTTGGAGCTTCTTTTTTGCTCCGTAACGGAGCCGCGCAGTTTGGCTGCAGCGGCTCCCTTACGGAGCAAACAGCGGCGGCGGCAGACCGTCTCAAAGCGGTGGTCTATAACCCGCCTATGAGACTGACAGAGAAACAAATCTGAGCTTAACAAAATGGAAAAATTAGAGAAAGCAGAGATTCATCCATTTTTCGTCTCTGTGTGTT
>NC_056529.1:4947685-4953992 GCF_019175285.1 Sceloporus undulatus | reverse complement strand
ACCTGTGGTTGGCATCTTCAGAGAATGCTGCCATGGAAGTGAGTGGGATATATATAGACACACTCAATAAACTCTTCTAGGACACGGCCACATAGCCCCAAAAACCCACAAAGATTTATAAAAGTGGTTTGTTCTTGTTATTGATGATGACATTTGGATAGTACTTAACTTTCAAGGCCAATAAATAAATAAATTGTAGTTTTACAGAATATATTTAAAAAGTTGAATCTATTCCCCCATCTGTGTGTGTGTGTGTGTGTGTGTGTGTGTGAAAAACCATGGTCTCATGTTTCTTTTTCATAGCCACACACATAAGGGAAAGGTTATAATATTATTGCCTAAGTTTCTCTCGTCTCCCTGTCCTGCCTCAAAAAAGTCTGAACGTATTTTGTCTTTTTGGATCATTATTTTCAAAGAGGGGGGAGACAAAAAAAACCCACCCCAAAGGATACTGCAATGTTACCATAGTAGCAGCTCAGGATGTGGTTTCTATAGTTACAAGTCACAATGACACAGACAGAAAAGAAATAAGGGTGTTTTTTTTAATGTGTGCATGTGTGTTTTCATGTCCTCTACCTTGCTTTTTTAAATTAATCATCCTATTTTGGGGAGGAATTGCAGAATAAAATGTGTGTGTGTATGTATGTGTATCTTGCTTTCAGTGTTTTCTCTAGAGCATCCTTTCATAATGGCAAAATGAGTCTCTTGTTAGGCCTGGAGTGTGGGATCTGTGCATTCAGTTATCCTTTGTTTGGGTGTGGAGCAGCCTGTGCAAACCTCAGCTGGAGTGGATTGCTCTGGAAAAAAATTGGGAACCATAGTCTGGTTCTTCGAAAACATCTGTTCTGTAAGGCCAGAGTTGGACATCAACTCCTATCAGTCCTAGACAGCATGGCTGTGTGAGTCAAGGATGATGGGAGTTGCTGTCTACCATATAGAGGAGCCACACATTTCCCTACCCTTTCTCAGTGGTTGCTCCTTGTGGAACGAGGAAAGAAAGATCGAGGGAGAGAAAGAGCTGGCAGAAGGAGTAAGACAAAACTGGTGGCTCTATCCATCCTCAACTCTAATCTTGGCCACCTTTGGCTTTGGTCCTGCCCACCATCAACATGATGATGATGATGATGATGATGATGATGATGGTGATGGTGGTGATGCTCTCTCACCACACACAAAGTCTATTTCAACCCCCGCGCCGTTACGCCGCCACATTCAAAAACAAAACAAACTAAAACACAAAAAAACAAACAATTAGTTGACCAACCATGAGGGGGGCTCCGCGACGCCATCACAAACACTGAGTTCAAACCCGTATAGGTTCCTTTCCATTTAAGACCACACACCCACACTTCTTCTCCCCTCTTATTTTTCTCCTTCCTTCACACAAAAACACAATGATTCACAACCCCTTCTAATCTCTCCATTCAACACCACACACACACACACGCATCTCTTTTACCCCTCTATTTTTCTTCTCCATTCACACACACTTCTTCACTCCACTTCTTTTCGTATCCTCCATTCACACACACCACACCCACACTTCTTTTCGTCTCCTTTATTTTTCTCCTCCATGACACACAAAACATTTTTTCACTCCCTTTCTATTTTTTGCCTCCATTCCACCCACACAACTTTTATTTTATCCCCTCTTATTTTTCTCCTCCCTTCACACAAACACAATTTTTTCACTCCCTCTCTATTTCCCCCTCTCTTTTATCTCTGTACACCACACAGACAACACTTCTTTCACCCACACTCCTCTACTTTTCCCTTGCATCTCCTTCCTCTTCTTTCTCTCCTCTTTCCTCATTGGCGGGAAAAAAAAAACGCACGACTTGCCTTTTTTTTTTTTTCTTTTTGTCTACTCTGCCGCACCATTTTGGGGGGGGGGATTTGTTCTTCAACAGTCTTTCTCCCACTCCCCCTTTCCTCTCTTTCTCTCCCTTTCCCTCTCTCCCCCCTTCCTTCCTTCACCAACCAGGCTACTTTCTAGTCCATTCTGAGGCAGAATTTTTTAGGGGGGTAATTTTTATTGTTTTTTCAAGGGTCACCCTTTCAGCTCTCCAGGAGTCACGGAACCTTCCTTCCCAGGCCGTGTCTCCATTTCAGCCTTCTGTCAGGAGGAATTTCAAAATGCCCTCCATTTTTGAGCACTACTACGGAGACTATCACCCCAGGCCAGTTCCCCACTAATCGCAGCCATGAAAGCTAAACACAACAGTAGGCTATCGCACTTATTTATTTCCTCCCCCCCCGCACACTCATACAATCGCACAATTATTGTGACATTACCATATAATCTCCCGATTGCTTTCTCACACATCCATGCATGACTCATTAGTACATGCCACCTGATCATTTCATGCGATGCGCCGTTTTGGCATACGGTGCATGTCCTGAAATCATGTTTCTTCCCGCAGCGCAAAGGCACACAAAATAAAAAAACCTATTACTTCATCACTCGTTTAATCGAATGTAAACCAAATTTGCATTCCTCGGACGAATATGGAAATCCACTGCAAGCAGATCCGGCCGTGAAAACTGATTGCTGCCATCCACAATGCAAGTTATCCCTGTTGCTTCACAGCAGCGTGAATTGAAAGCACCATTCACTTTTGCACTCTCACAAATCGCACTTCATTTGTGCTATCGAGAACTTCATGGGATTTCCCCGTGACTGGTTGTTGCTGGGCCATTTCTGGGTTCTTCCCAGAATTAACATCAGGTCGGCAAACCAGCCCTTCACACACATTACATCCACAAAGGCCATTTGGCAGCTATTCCATTAGAGATTCTTCATCCCTCACCATCCATTCACTTTACTCCCGCAAGTGCGGAAGCAGGGACACAACACACCATGGCTCAGATGTGAAATGTCCCTACTTGATGTTGCTTTCCTTTTCTCAGTCCTCTTGCTTCTTCTCTCTCTTTTCTCACACATATATGAGTTATCAGACAACTGACAGGATAGGGATGGGATCACTTCCCCCTTCCTTATCTGTCCATGACAGCAAACATGTGAAACGCTTTCATAAGTATCATGGATCCCATCGTTATCTGTCATTAAAGTGGCATTGCGTTAACGTGAACTCCCGTTATGCAAAATGCCAGGCAATGCACACTTTCAATGCCGCGGGAAACATGGCAGGATCAGCATGCCTTCATACGAAAGTTATTTCGCGCAGTTGCTGTCACTCACCTTTCTGGATGGGTAACGTCCAGGATAAGCCTGATATCATTGAACGTCTTTTGTGATCATATGGGAAGGTGGGACAGGGACGGGACAATGACATCACTCCCCTGTGATTTACTTCCATATATGCTCACAATGGTGACACTGGATTTTCAGAAGGAGAAGAGGGAGACCCTTTGTTTTTCTAGGTGAGTAGGATCAGGCAAGAAGGCATTGGCTGAGGTTAAGGCCTCCCTTGCCCCTTATGGCTCATCCTTTACTACTTTTACCTTGCAGACCCTTAGTTGTTTTCTTCCGTCTTACTGACACGTACCTTGCACAGCCGACAAAGCGGCTGGATGGCCATCTTTCGGGGTATGCTTTGATTGAGAGTTCCTGCCCACGGCAGGGGTTTGCGACTGGATGGCCCTTGCGGCACTTGTAGTCTCTATCAACTCTATTGCCTGTTCCAGAATGCCAAAATCAAGGCTGCTTCGGGTCTTTTGGGGTATGCTATTTAAATGATGCATGCTTCCTACGAGTCCGGAGGGGTCTTGCTCCAAAGCCACACTCCATTCCTAAGGCAATTGGAGTTGCATCTTGGTGCAGCTTCCGGATTTTCTGCTGCATGCATCATTTAAAACAGCATCCATCAAAGAGACCCGAAGCAGCTTTATTTTGGCCGTCTCGTAACAGGGGCCTATTGATTTATACCTCCAGCCTTGCTACGCAAACTTCACCACTCTTTCTCCCAATTTCTCTTGTTTCCATCTTCACATCCTGCTTAGCACTCCTCAGGCTCCAAAAACGGAGGTACATTGTCATGCTGTGAAGCAAAGAGCAGATGCGCAGAGTGAGCAAACGTTGTGGAAGGGGCCCGGGGAAGTAATGTGGCCCAAGCCTCCTTACCAGTATCAGAAGAATTCTTAATCCCATCAGACGCTATTGAGGGTCATTCAGATGGTGTAAAAATTTAATCTAGTAGAATGTCAGTGTTGAATCTTGTTGTTTCATATGCATTTGAAATGCATCAAACACATTGGGAATATCCTAACTGATGGATCATCGATCTTGGCAGGGGCTTTTGAGTTTCCCTAAAAGATTTGCATTGTCAGCTGTGATGAACAACCAATGAAAATAGACTCAAGGTAAGCCAGGATAAAACTCATAGGTTTTTAAACAGGAGCTGGATGGCCCTCTGATAGGTTGTTTTTACATGTGGATTACCTACCTTGGGGGTTGGACTTTGCTTACTTTTGATAAACCTACCAACTCTACAGTTTTGTTTCCAGTATTCTGAATCGTGTCTGCTTACCCGAGTCTCCTTCTTTACACTTCATCTGGAAGAATATACTACAGCCTATAAAAGACCAGGTTGGCTGACCGTTACCCAGAAGACCTTTTCTTCAACCACTTCCAGATTATGGAATGCCTGCAGAGGAGATCCACCATATTACAGTTAGACATCTTAAAAAGGGCTTGCCAAGATGATCTCTTTCTGCAGGCCTTTAGTGAATAGTAAACCCGGCCACCAATTGATCAACCAACTCACTGGTACTCTGTAGCCAATTCACCGTCTCCAATATTTTAATGGAATATTTTAATTTTAAATGTGTTAATTGATGTTTTAGCGAGGGACAGAATAATGGGGTATTGTTGTTATAATGCAGGACTTTTTATTGATTAGAGAAGCGGGGTGAAAATAAAGTATTATTATTATTATTATTATTATTATTATTACTTACCTATCTAATGGAACAGGTCAACTCAGGGAAGGCAGTAAGAAGGGCGAGTCATTGGTTACCCTTTTTCTTCTTCCCTTCCCATCCCCTATTGATCAGACCAAATACCTACCATATTTCTACTCCCCAGCAGTAACAAGCCCAGTGCCTCTGAGTGCATGAGCAAGACATAAAAGTGATTTAGTGGCTGGTATCAAAGACGCATGCCTGAGAACAGAGCGGCTCAGTTAAGCTAATAGACTGGTTTTTAGATTTATCCACCATTTGTCTTTCAGAGGCTAATAGTGGTTACTTGTCCCAACTATATCTTGGAACAGTAAATCCTGCAGTGCATGTCTGCCTTGTGTGAACCAGTACTTTCTTTGTCTAGGAAGCAAGGGGCTTGCATATCCTTTTCACTGGCTGTCTTTAAGTTTAGTGCCATGCAGAATGGGAAGAAATGAATTTTAGCTTCCCTTTTTTCACAATTTCACAATCCTCTTAGATCCTCATCTATGCTTCTTTCTTTTTCTAAATTAAAAAAACCTATACAGAAAGCTTTCGTGTTCAGTCTTTTTGGTGTTCCAGGTGTTGTGAATGTGCTTTGTTTGTGCCTTTTAAATGAAATAACTAAAATGGCTCACTATTTTTCCTACTCTAGACGTAACCTGATTACACCACACCATGCTGGGCCAGTTCTGCCATAAGGCCGGAATGAATCAGTTGTTTAGGTGGCACATAAACCAGCGGACAGGCAGTGGCATTGACTTGGCCTGCCAGCGGAGATCCTATCACGGAGAGATTATCCCACCATGCCCAATCAGCAATAAGCATGGCATGGAAATAAAAAATGCTGATAGTTTGCACAAGTTGTGCCTTCGCATTGATTAGCATCTAATATCGCATCTCTTGATACACATCTGTAATTGATAGTTAATACGCTGTAATTGATCTTTTTGCCACATGTATATTTCAGCGCAAGGTGCAGGTCTGCCAGATCATTTTCCTGGTGGCACAGACTAAGGAGAGCAAAATAAAATTTATACTTTAGCGTTTACAGTGTGACCTCGGGATACGACAGGTTACCCAGGGTTCGAAATTTTCGGGATACGCAAAAATCCCATAGGCATGTAGTCCGGGTTACGAATGTTTTTTCGGTTACGAAAAAACTTTTGGTGCTTTGTTTCGGCGTTTTTGACACGGCATCGCGGTTTTCGCGGCCATTAGCGCCCCTATGGCAATCGGACTTACGAAGGCTTTTCGGGTTACGGAAAGCGGCCCGGACCGAATTACTTTCGTACCCCGATGGCACCACTGTATTGTTTTCATTCCAGTTGTCGATGAAATTGTGCCCGACCCCTCAAACGAAGAGTTAAATCCACTGCAAAATGAACCTGCGTCACTTAAGAAA
>NC_056529.1:4946087-4947660 GCF_019175285.1 Sceloporus undulatus | reverse complement strand
GAGAGAGAGAGAGAGAGAGAGGGCGCCCACCCTCGACTTTTTCCCCAGCCTCTTAGACCTGCCTCCAAGATCAGCCCAATAAGAAGAGTAGGCTGTGTGTGTGTGTGTTTGTGTGCGCTCCTGCCTCCTTTTTCCCCCTTGTGCCAGTCGTGGTGGTCGTGGTGGTGTGTGCGTGGCTGTCTGTCTGTCTCCGGGACCCTTTTGGCCGCTGCTTTGGCCGGAGATGCTCCTTCTGCCTCTTCCTCCTCTTCCTCTTCTTCCTCCTCTTCCTCCTCCTCCGCTGCCTCCGAAGAAGAGCCGCCTCTTCGCCCAGGGAGCCCTCGGAGGCGCTGCGCTTGGCAGAGCATCACCAGCATCATCGTCACCATCATCACCTAGAAGAGTCTTCCGAAGCCCCGTCTTCCCTAAGCAGAGGCAGAAGCCCTCAGCCCCATTCCCCTGATACATTATTATTATTAGTATTATTATTAGTATTAGTATTTCCTTCATCCTGATCCTTGATCCCCCCCGCGATATCTCATGGTGCAGGCTTCGATCCGCATCGATCCCGCTTTCCCTTCCCCTGGCATCGAAGGGGGACTTGGGAGCGAAACCCACACGGTAAGTCCTTCTTGCCTTGGTTCCTTGGGGGGGGGTCTTAAAAATGGACGGAGAAAGAGAGACTCTATCGATCTCCAATAACCCTGATCGGATCTCTGAGAAGCCCTGATTGGAGATCAATACAGCCCAATAGTTATGACTTCGGACATCCTTGTTAGGAGATGAGGGGAGGCTGCCAAACGTTGGCTCTTTCCTTGCTGGAGGACTTTCCAAATAATCTGGATGTGGATCAGTTTTTAGCCATGGAGGGATTTATTTTTCCTTCTTCAGATCAGGGAATTCTTTTTTTTTTTTTTTTTGGGGGGGGGGGTCTCTTTTTCAAGCATGGATGGATGAAACCCCCTTCCCCCCAAAAAAGAATAGCTAAATGATGGAGGTGGAAATGTGTGAGTGTGTGTGTGTGTGTGTGTGTGTGTTTGTGTGGATCATCATCCAAAATGGGGGGAGGACAGAGAGGAGAAAGACACCCCCCCTCCTTTCGAAACACAGCTACTAGTGAGAGATCTGTCACTTTTTACAGAGAGGGAAGAAAAAGAAGAAGCAAGACTCCTTTTCTTCCAGTTTGGAATCACTCTGGGAAGACAGCCTCTTTTGCTTCTTCAAGTTGATCCCCCCCCCCCTTTTATTTCAGTCCCCCCCCCCTTGGAAACGGGGGCACTCTAATAAAGGGAAACCCCCCCCCCCCAAAAAAAAAAAGCTCCTCCATCATGCTCAGCTTTCTGGTCCCCTGGTTCATGGCATCCTTTAGCCAAGGAGGAGATGGAGGATTTGGCTGTCAAGCCCCTAAAGATAAGCTCCCCTCATCTCATTCTCCCCCCCCCCACTTGCATCCAGAATCGGGGGGGGGGGGGGAGGCTGGGAGGAATAACATGTTCCCTTACATCCCTGCAAACAGCTGCTGGGGGTGAGTTGTGTGTGTGTGTGTGGGGGGGAGGCATCCCCGATCAAGCTGTCAAACAGTCTTCTCCACCAA
>NC_056529.1:4944167-4945987 GCF_019175285.1 Sceloporus undulatus | reverse complement strand
TTCCCCTTCCAACAAGCCAACCAGTAAAGGATCCTGGTTTCCATAGATAGATTTTATTTTCCCAGTAACCAATCAGGGATCCCAGTCTCCATAGGGAATTTTTCTCCAGTCCAACCAGTAAGGGATCCTGCTCTCCAGAGACAGAGATATTGGTTTCTATAGCCGGAGAAACTTTCCCAAGCCAACCAGTCAGGGACCTTGGCCTCCAGAGACAGACAGACAGACAGACAGACAGACAGACACACACACACACACACACACACACACATATATATATATATATATATTCCCCCAAGCCAACCAGTCAAGGATCCTGCTCTTCACAGACTAGAGATTTCCTCCCAAAGTCAGGGATCCTGGTCTCCATAGACAAGAATTTTTTTTCCCAAGACAACCAAGCAGGGATCCCAGTCTCCATAGACAATTGTTTTCCCGAAGCCAACCAGTCAGGGATCGTACTCTCCATAGTGATTTTTTCCTCCAGTCCAACCAGTCAGGGATCCCGATCTCTACAGACAAGACTTTTCTTTCCAATCCAAATCAGTTTGGGATCCCGGTCTCCGCAGAATATTTCTTCTCCAGTCCAACCAGTCAGGGATCCTGGTCTCCAGAGACAAGACTTTTCTTTCCAGTCCAACCAGTCAAGGATCTTGATCTCCGCAGAATGTTTTCCTCCTGAGCCGACCAGTGAGGGACCCTGGTCTCCACGGTCAAGACTTTTCTTTCCAAGCCAAACCAGTCAGGGATCCTACTAGTCTCCATAGGATTTTGTTTTCCTCCCAGTCCAACCAGTCAAGGACCCTGTTGCCCACCAGTGATGGATTTCAAGAGCAATTCGGGCGGCGGAGGGGGCGACCCCCGCCAGATCGAGGAGAGCAAGCCCCTTTTGGGGGAGATGTCTATCCCGCCGGAAGGGCCCAAGGTGCCGGGGGCCGTGGCGCTCTGCCGCCGGGGGGTCCACTGCCCTGGGATGCGCTACAAGCTCCTCCAGGAGGGCGACATCCAGGTCTGCGTCGTCCGGCACCCACGCACTTTCCTCAGCAAGATCCTCACCTCCAAGTTCCTCCGACGCTGGGAGCCCCACCATCTGACCCTGGCCGACCACAGCCTCGCTTCTGCCACGGTGAGTCCGCACCACTGCTAGGATCACCGGACTGGTCCTTTCCGGGCCTCATTCCCACTACCTTTTAAACCAGATCGCAATTCAGTTTGAACCGATTCAAACGGCCCTGGTTCCCACTTAAATCGTTTCGCTGAAGCAGTTCGGCAAGGGGGGCCATGCGCCAGATCCATTTAACCCGCAGCTGATTTTTCCTGGATCTTTTTCACCAAACCGGTTCAACGCAAGTGCGAACCGCAAGCGGATCGGAATCAATTCAAATTTGCTGGAGCCGAATCGTGTTGAATCGATTCATTTGTGAATGTGAACCACAAGTGGGTTATTTTGATGACAGAAAATGTGATCAGGGCAAATGTAGTGTAAACCACGATCTGATGTCGAATCGATCCATCGACTCGGATCACACACCAATTTATCTGTCAGTGGGAATGAGGCCCTGGGGTCATTTATTGCTCTTGTTGAGTACCTTTGGTCCTTTCTGACTCTCAACCCTATGGACGGTCTTCTTGGTCACTTTCTTCACTTTCCTCTGAGGCTGAGAGAGTGTGACTTGGCTCCTTTCCATGGCTAAGAAGGATAGGGATTAATTAATCCTTTCTAAATTCTTTGTTGCATATCTACAAGTTATTCCTGCATTGCAGCAACCCTGTTATGGGTTTTCTAGGCCAGTTGCTTCACAGGAAGTGTGGTTTGGCCTTCC
>NC_056529.1:4863119-4944142 GCF_019175285.1 Sceloporus undulatus | reverse complement strand
TATATATTCATATCTATCATGGAAAGCACAGCTACCTTGGTTATGAAATTCCCTCTGCAGCAGTAATGATAGGTGACATACATCAGTCTTCTCATAGGGATCCTTGCAGTTCCAGGCAAATGGCAGGCAGGCCACGGGGATTTGGTTCGTTGTGCTTCTCTTTCATGCCTTCACGCTGACGGGAAAAGTGTACTAAACAAACAAACAACACAACACAACAACAAAAAAAAACAATGAGAATTCATCGTATTAGTTTTCTGTGTGGACCTGCATACATGTCCCACTCCAGTTTTTGAAGCGATCTGGAGGTTTCCAAAGCTTCTCTACTATGTCTAGGCATACAAATGCATTTTACTGTATTTGTATATGTTTTAAAGTTTTTTATTTTTTGGTTTAATCTCTTTTTAGGACTCAATTGTTTTTATGTTAGGGGGGATTTTGGAATTTTAATGCTTTCTCTTTTAATTGTTGTTAATGAACTGCTGTAATCTGCTTGGATTCCCTGAGATTAAGCAGTATATAAATAATAATAATAATAATATTAATTATTATTATTATTATTTTGTTGGGCCTAATAATAAAAGTGTTCCTTGGCTTCGGTTTTTGTTTTTCAGAGAGCAGCCCCGAGAAAAAAGCCAGCCTGAGATAACCTTCGAATTTGCAATGAGTTAGTTATGTTATCCTCTTGCAACACAACCCACAAAGAATCTTGTGTGAGAAACCATGGCAAAAGCTCTCTGGATCCATGTTTTCTTTGCCACAGGGATGTAGCCAGGGGGGGGGGATCTGGGGGTCCGGACCCCCCTTCCATTAGAAAAATGAATGGTGTGTGCTGCTGCGCCACTGCACTCAAGCCCCATTATAATGGTGGCACTTAGTCTGGACCCCCCCCCTTCCTAAAATCCTAGCTATGTCCCTGTTTGCCAAATACACAACATCATCTAAAAGCCAGTGTGATGCAGTGATTTCAGTACTGGGCTATGGGAGACCAATGCTCGAATCTAAGGCATGGAAAACAACTGGATGGCTTTGGGCAAGTCACACTCTCTCAGCCACAGAGGACAGAAACCTTCTCTGCACCCGCACTGGAGATAATCCAGTTTGAGACCACTTTAACTGCCGGCTCAATGAAGGGACTCCTAGGAACTGGAGTATTGTGAGACATTTCGCTTTCTCTATCAGAGAACTCTGGTGCCACAATGTACTACAGTTCCCAGGATTCCCTAAGTGTCTCTTTCAAAGCGGTTTCAAACCGGATTAATGTGCAGGTGTTTTGGACCTTGGCTCTTCCAAAGCTGCCTCTGACTGAGGGTCAGTATTGGAGACATGCTAAAACAAATGACAATACTTGCCCACAGGGAAACATTAGAAAATATGTGCCCATAGGGAAGCATTGGGGAATACATGCCCATAAAGATAAATGGGGAAATACTTGCCATAGGAAGCCTAGGAGAATGTGCGTCATGGGGGATACATGGGGGAACACTTGGCCATAGTGAAACGTTGGGATGATAACTTGGCCTTAGGGAAATATAGAGGGAACCCTGCCCATGGGAAACTAGGAGAATACGTGCTCATAAGAATCACTGGAGAATACTTGCCCCTAGGGAATCATAGGTCAATCATATGAGTCACCTAGGTTTCTCTAGGGGCAAGTATTCTGTAATGATTCTCTAGGGGCAGTATTCTTCTATGTTTTTCTATTGTAAAGTATTCCCCAATGATTCTCTATGGGATGGAAAGCTATTCTGCAATGAATCTCTATGGGGAAATATCCCCCATGATTCCCTATGGGGCTAATATTCCCCCATGATTTCCCTATGGGGCTATATTCCCCATGATTCCCTATGGGGCCAATACCCCCATGATTTCCCTATGGGGCTAATATTCCCCATGATTCCCTCTGGGGCGGGGGCTAATATTCCCCAGATTCCCTTATGGGGCTATATTCCCATTGATTCCCTATGTGGCGAATATCCATGATTCCCTATGGGGCTAATATTCCCCATGATTCCCTATGGGGCCAATACCCCCATGATTCCCTATGGGGCTAATATTCCCCATGATTCCCTATGGGGCTAATATTCCCCATGATTCCCTATGGGGCTAATATTCCCCATGATTCCCTATGGGGCTAATATTCCCCATGATTCCCTATGGGGCCAATATCCTGTCATGATTCCCTCTAATGTTGTGGTGATTGTGTATTTTTGTGTCACTTTCTGAGGCCTCCCTTTCCTCCCTGAGGGCTGCTGCTACTCCTAGCTAGGCCCAGCCCCTCCCCTCCGCTCCGCTCCCCTCCGTCGCGGGTTGATGACGTCAAAAGGCCTGCGCCGCGCCGGGGGCGTGGAAGGATGGTGTCGGTCTGCCGGCGTCGGAGGCCTCAGAGTCAGTCTGAGAGCGAGAGCGAGGACGCGCTGAGGCAAAAGGAAGGCCCCGCTCGGGCTCTGAGGGCCGGAGGAGAAGAGAGGAAGAAGCGCCTTTCGTGGCCGCCATGTCGACGACGACGCCTGGCTCCCCGTGGAGCGCCGTGTCGGATCCCCAGCACCCTTCGCGGCTCCTGCGGGCCCTGAGCTCCTTCCGAGAAGAAGGGCGCTTCTGCGACGCTCACCTGGTCCTCGAAGGGCACGAAATCCCCGTCCAGACCAACATCCTCGCCGCAGCCAGCCCTTACATCAGGTACAGCAAGGCTAGCCTTAGCCTTAGCAGCAGCGTCTCAGTAGAGCCATTAAGGTTTTAGTATCAGCATCATCATCATCATCATCATCCCATTGTTGTTAGTAGGATCTCAGTTTTATTATTATTACTTTATTAACATCTCATTATTACTATCTTAATATTATTATTATCTCATTATTATTGTTATTGTTAACTCGTTATTATCATTATTATCTTATTAATCTTAACTTATTATTATCATCTCATTATTGTCACATTATTATTAACTCATGGCTATTACTATCTTATTATCTCATTATTATTGTTATTATCTTACTATCATGTCATTATTATTACTATCTTATTATTATTATTAAATTATTAATTGATGTTAATTAATTAATTCATTGTGTTTGTTTATATTTCCCCCCAAAACTGGGACTACGCAGCTTCGACTTTTGCAGTTTCCACGATTCACGGATTCAATTCCTCTCTAGGAATATCTAGGTCCTCCAGCGCAACTCTATGGTCCACTTGAACCCAAAGCCACACGGAAGGAGCTAGAGATTGATTCCTAGAGAGGACACTTCGCTAGGCCTTTGTAGCTCCTCCGGCACAACTCTATGGTCATTGTCTGGCAGATGTCAACCACAGAGTTGCACTGGAGGACCTAGAGATTCCTAGAGAGGACACTCCACTAGGCATTTGTTGCCACAGAGCAGGTCCAAGTGGTTCTGAAATCGGTTTCTAGGTACCTCAAGCTGGATTGCTCTGCTGTGTGTTTTGGATCATAGACTTCAGTCTGCTTCCTCGGATGCACTTGGATGTGCTTAAGTCTAGGAAAGCGCATGCTGCCAACTTCTTCCTTTCAGTCAGTCTCAAAGGTGCTGCTGCAAGATCTCCTCACATACTGGTTTTACAGACTGGCACGGCTATGTCTTTGAGTGCTCTCCTTAATAGAGTCCATTCATCTGGTGTGCGGTCTTCCTCTCTTTCTACTCCCCTCCGCCTTTCCCAGCGTCATCGTCTTTTCCGGTGTGTCCTTCCTTCTCGTGATGTGTCACGTTGGCTTCTTCCAGGGAGGTTTCCAGCTTGATCTGTTCAGGTACCCTTTTGTTTGTCCTTCTGGCTCTCCATGGGATCCTCAGCACTCTGCTCCAGCCCCATATCTGAAATGCATTGGTTTTCTTCCTATCTTCTTTCTTAACTGTCCATGATAACAGGGAATACAATGGCTTATATGGTTCTAACTTTTGTGCTCAGTTGTATATCTTGGCATTTTAAGAGCTTTTCTAGTCCTTTCGTAGCCCACCCTCCCCATTCTTGATCTTTCTCTGATTTCCTGCCTGCAGGAGCCCATTTCTATCAATGTTTGATCCCAAGTATAAGAGATCTTTTGCTATTTCTCCTCCCTCGTTGTCTAGGTTCACTTTGTTTAAATTCTCCTTGGTCCTCATTTTTGTTTTCTTTATGTTCACCGGTAAGACTGCCTTTACACTTTCTTCCTCGATCTTCCTTAGTCGCTCTTTGAGGCCTGTGACGTTTTCTGCTAGCATTGTGGTGTCGTCTTCATATCTTAGATTGTGGATATTCCTTCCTCCTATTTCCATTCCTCCTCCTTCTGTCTCCAAGCCTGCTATTCGTATAATACGTTCTGCATGCAAGTCGAACAGATAGCGTGAAAGGACACAGCCCTGTACAGTATATGTGTACCTCTTGTCCTTTTAAAGCAACGTGCATTTTAACGGATGTGTTTTAACTGATGTGGTGTGCCTGTTAATTGTTGTTGTACACCACATCAATCCATGGGGAGAGGCGGGTAAGAAATAAATGTTATTATTATTCTTTCATTTTTCCCAAGATATCTAATGCTGTGGCAAGCTAAGGCACCTTCTCTGGCGCAGACGGCTCCGCTCATGCCAGCGAGGACCAAGCACTTCCTCCTCATGCCAAGGAGGACAAAGCACATATGCCAAGGAGGACAGGCACTTCCTCCTCAATGCCAAGCAGGACAAGGCCAAAAAAACATAATTGCCAAGGGAACAAGGCACTTCCAATGCCAAGGAGGACAAGGCACTTCCTCCTCAATGCCAAGGAGGACAAGGCACATAATGCCAAGGAGAACAAGGCACTTCCTCCTCAATGCCAAGGAGGACAAGGCACTTCCTCCTTAATGCCAAGGAGGACAAGGCACCACAAAATAGAGGGCCTTCAAGGGAAATGAAGGACATGACCAAATATAAAACTATAAACACTCATAGAAACATGAAGTTCATGCTAGTGTTATATAATAGTTTGAGTGTTGGGCTGCGCCATGTACGGATCTGAGAGCTGGATGGTGAAGAAAACCAATTCATCTGAGATGTGGTGCTGGAGAAGAGTACTGAGGGTATCATGAATGGCCAAAAAGACAAACAGATGGGTCCCAGAACAGATCAAGTCTATGTCCCTCGAATCCAAGACAACTGAGGCTGTTGTGCTTTGATCGTATAAGAAGAAGACATGACTCATTAGAAAAGACAGTGATGCTAGGAAAGGTAAAGGATAGTAGAAGAAGAGGAAGATGACGCGCCAAATGGATGGAGTCAATCAGGGAGGCCATGGGCCTGAGTTTGTAGGGCTTGAGCAGAGCAGTGGAGGGCAGGGGTCTTGGAGATGTCTCATCCACAGGGTTGCCATGAATCAGGATTGACTTGAGGGCAGTTATGCTGGGCTACGCATATACATCTTGTGTCATCCAGTATCCATCATCAGATGTTTCTCATTAATGGTGCCTCTAGGCACCACTTCTGGTGACCAAGAAGGTCTACATCCTAGATAGGCTGTTTCTGTAGGATGACCTTCACCAACCAGCGACCATTAACTAGTTCCCTCCATCTCTAGCCACCATGGCAGTGCTACCCAAGGATGATGTAAAATGTGGTCCAACTTCAGAAAGGTGTCAGATTGAGGAAGATTGTTTATGCCAAGATCTGGCTTAGAAATTGTGCTCATCTTGCAGTTAAAAAATAAATGTCTTTCTGAATTGTACTGTACTACATTCAAGCATACTGAACTATATTGTCTATTTTAGGGTAAACCACTTTTAAATCCAAAGGTTAACCAGGTGTCATTCCTATTACAAACAAAAGGGAGCCTTGGCATCATCCAGCAGGGCCTTTAAAAATACATTCTTAGTCAAATTGCCTTAGACCCAACAGGTCAAGACTGGGATTTTAAAACGAGTTCTTACTTGTGAATTTCAGAGTCACAACAGAGCTTCTGTCTCTAAGATGAAATAGCAACAGCCATTCTTTATGGTTTGTCCTCAGCCTCTGGATATAAACTACCTTTGTAAACATGAAGAAAAGGTTTATACAACATGTGTAGGTTTGTGTCACAGTCCTGATAAATTGTGCCTCAGCCTCCTGGCCATCTTTAGGATTAAGGAACTGAGACTTCCAGTTAGGCCTGAGGCTTACCATCTTTCGTTGTACAAATTAAGCACTGTGTGCCATGACCAAAGCCCAGGATTTTTTGGCAGTACCAAGACTCATTCTTGAAGCTGGTTTACCACCTTGTTTTTATGGCAGGCGACCAATACCTTTCAGACTTGTGTGACAGGCGGATTGCTTTTCTTGGCTTCCTTCCCCACAAACAGTTCATGTCCAAGGCCCAAGGTTTAAATTGGAGACTGGGGAAACTGTATATCCCTCAAGATGTTGGTCTCCCGCAACTACTGAGTACAGCCAACATAAGAATTTAGGGGAAACCAAATCAGAAATGCATACAGGTGACTTTAAAAAGATAAAGCTTTATATTACAAGAGCAAGAATAGTGAATAGCAACCACATCTTGGATTCAGGTGTCTCTTCCTCTGCTTTCGTGAATTCTCTCATTTCTGGCTGGCCCAGTTGTTAAGCCAGATGTTTACCTTCTCCCTCCCTTTTCTCTTTTCTTTTCCCTGCCCCACCCTGCCCTGGCTGGCTGTTTTCCTTTCCTTACATATTTATTGAAACGTGTAAAGACAATAGATTTACAACATGCAGATGAGGCACACAACCCAAATGAGACTTCTAAGAAGACATAAAATAGGTCCACAGACAAAGAAACAGGGTTGGATGGCAAAAGCTGTATGCTGTCGTTACAGTGCTGGCTTGTATATATTATCTTTTGACTCCCTGAGCTCCTTAAAAGCACATTGTACTATGAGCAGGCAAAACCATATGTGTGATGATGATTCAGAGGCAAGAAGAAGCCAGACTAACATGTAGCGTCAGCGTGAGTGTTGTGCTGGCTAAGTTCCCTTCCTGCTCATGCTCCCAGCTCCCACACTGCCTGGGTTGCCTTTCCCTTTGCAAAGTGATCTAGGAAGTCTCATAATTTGTTTACCAACATTATGCACTGAGGTCACTGTCAGCAATTCCTAGCGCAATGGGACAAATGCAGGCTCATTTACAAAGATCAGAAGTGGCAGTTTTTATGGTGAGAGGAAAGTGTGAAATAGAATCGGCCACAGAGTTGGAAGAGACCCCAAAGGCCATCCAGTCCAACCCCAATCTGCCATGCAGGAACTCACAATTAAAGCATCCCTGACAGATGGCCATCCAGCCTCTGTTTAAAGACCTCCAAAGAAGGAGGCTCCACCAGAACTTCCTCTGTATCTGCTGCGGTTTGGGTCCAGGACCTGCTGTACATGCAAAAATCAGTGGATACTCAAGACCATTAGATACAATGGCACAGTAAAATGATGTCCCTTATATAAAATGGCAAAATCCAGGATTGCTTTTTTGGAATTTAAATATTTTTCCCCCCAATGTTTTCAAGCCGTGGATGCTTGAATCTGTGGATAAAGAATCCGTGGATATGGAGAGCGGGCTGAAATTGGCTGGCAATTAATTGAAAGAGTTGTGCTTTGTATACTATGATGTTTAGCCCACATTCAGGGAGGTGGGTCATTTCGGTCCCTGAGAGCCATGTTGTCTTGCAGAATCGAGCAGATCTAGAACTATAAAATAGGAATTATTTTATCCCCTGAAGAGCAGAGTTTCCAAATTTTAGCCAACAGATAGATAGATAGATTCTAAGAAAAAGTGGTTTTTTTATCTACATGGTATTTAGACGGAAGAAACATTTTGCTTTATGTGAATGTCTCTTCTGCCTCTCTGTGGAATACCATTAATCCCATACTTACAAACACTGCTGTTGACATGGGACATTCAATGGAATTCTCTTTGGTGTCAGAAGGTATCCAGATTCAGCCACTTCAGGCAGTTTTTTTAATCTGCCAAAATGAAGGTTAAGGAATGGTTGCAAACAGCTGAGATGGGAGTTTCACAACCTGTTGCATAAACATTGAAAAAATATCATTAAAATATGAAACGAAAGGAGCTGTGTAATTTTAATTCTGTACTTCCTCTCTAGCTCCTTGCTTCATATTAAATACATGTTTTAAATGTGCTTTAAACTAAAGCAAGGCAACCTACACCTATCTAAATGCTGAGTGGACATCTTAAGTTTTAAAAGATCCCCATTATTACAGGATGCAGTTTTGTGTTTGCTGTCACACCCGTGAGAAAAGAGTGATGGCTTGTTTCCTCCTTATGAGGAACTAAATGCATAAATTGAACTTATCATCACAGTAGGGAGGCCTGGCATCAACATTTCGGGATTTGTTTTCTTTCTGTTTTGATTGTAAGTCTCTGATTGCAGTCTGTGTGCGTTGATCTATCAGATAGTTTTGATAGTCAGTCTTTATTCATTGAATAACCTGCATTATAATGGACTTCGTCCCTTTCAAAGGTTTTATGACAAAGAAGCTCGGTTAAATATTGGTTGTTTGACAACTATCATTTCATCAGTTTATGGTTTTTGCAAGTTTGTAGGGTAGTTATTAACCACAAGTGCCTGGCTTTAAAATGGTTTTTAGGATTGTTTCAAGTACCTTTGATGTCCACTATTAGGCAACTACTTATGGATACGTAAAAGCTTGGAAAGGGCCTAGTCTTGGACATTATCAGGCCTCTTCTAAAACCTCAACTAAATTATAGCTTTAAGATTCAAAACTATCTTGTATCGTTCTTGTATATCATTTGGAGCCACTGGAAATAATCAAACTTTTTATTCCCATTATAGCTTCCCTTTAGTTAGTAGATAGTGGGTCCAACAGCACATAGAAATCAATATTGTTTATGACACCGCCACCTATATGTATGTAGAGAGAACATTTTCATTATAATTAGTATGAATTCAGAAAACGTAAATTGTCTAGTTTATCCAGTGGGATTTGACCGACCTTTGCCTTTGCCGTCTCATAATGAAGCTTAATGAGATAATGATCTTCCAAGTTCTCAGTTGGCAAAAAACATACAGTATAATCGATTTAGTCCACAAGAAGAACAAATGAAGTATTTTCAGATGATGTAGTCATAGGCTCTATTTCAGAGGCAGGAACTGGCAAAACCACCTCTGAGGATTCATTGCCTAAGCAAGCCCTATGAAAAGTTGCCCTTCCTCCAGTCCATCTGCCTTGGTCCAGGCCTCGGAGGTGGAGAAAAACTGCTGGACCTGATCCCCTTCCCCACAACCATTCCTTCTCCCTTTGTGTTGTGTCTTTTTAGATTGTAAGCCCGAGGGCAGGGAACCGTCTAACTAAAAGTTTGTATGGACAGCGCTGTGTAAATTTACAGCGCTTTATAAATAAAGGTTAATAATAATAATAATAATAATAATAATAATAATGAGGTCACCAAACTGACAGATAACTTGAAGGCATACACACACACACACACACACACACATTCAAATCTGGGACAGAGGTTTGTTTTACCATTTGTAGGACTAGACCTTAAATGCAGCTGGGTTGTAAAGCTGGTGGATCATATGATGAATGTTGCTAAATTGTGAGGAAGGTTTTGATTGAAATACTGAGTGAATTCTGGTAAGGCTGGTCTAGCAAGGTTAGCAGCCCATAATCTTACATTAAGTAAAGTAGCTTGAGACTGGAATCCGTTCTACATAAGCATCCTATTAATAGTATCCTATTAATATATCAGAATTCTGTATAAGGAGACTCCTCTTGCTGAAGGTATGCTTTATAATAGGGCAGTTTGCTAGTGTATGTAATGCACCCAGGATAGAATGGGGAAATGGAAATGCTGATGTAAAAGAATGTCAGCCCTCATGACTAATTACGAAAGGGAGAGGCCCGAACCAGACTAAAAAGCCTGTTGCCATAAGCAGCAAGGAAATGAGAAAGAGATTTAAAATGGCTGGACAATTCCTAGCTGAACAATTGTAGGAAATATAAACTCATTTGTGATGTCTGTTATATAATATTGTGATAGCTGTTACTCTCCATTGTCTTCCAGAGCAATCCTGGAATATTGTAGGTTTGCCAAGATGCTTATAACACATTGTTAAACTCCTCGCCGTTAAGAGTTCTGGAAATAATGCTGTGTTTGCTCTTAGTCTAATCTTTTAAAAATCTAATTTTAATCGAAACTGCATAGTGCAATATTCTTGATTTAATTTTTTTTTAAAAAAATTGTATCTTGTATAGCAAGGATGAAAAACTTTTTGTACCTTGGAAATGTTGGGCTATCGTTCTAAAAACCTACCACCCATGCTGTATACAGGTATACTGAATTTACTTCAATGTACATCTTCACTCTTTCAAATGGAGATTGAGGAAAGAAGATGAACTGAAGAGAGTCACCCATTTCTTCAACAGCAAACCATAGATTTTCATGACCTATAGAGTCAAAGGCTTTGCTATGATCCATAAAGCACAGATTTTCTTTTGCAATTCTGTGGCACACTCATATTCAACGTAGCCTCTTCCTTTCCTGAGCCCAGCTTCTACATCTGGTATTTCTTGCCCCATATATAGTTAACAAGTCTTGCTTGATTTCCATCTGGGCTCCAGCATGGTATCATTCAATTTCTTTTCCATCTGCCTCTGTAGTTGGAGCATAAACTTGGATTAAACCTATATTGACGGATTTCCCCTGGTCTTATTGACATCATTCAGTCAGACTTTGCATTATATTGTTTGACTGCTTTTGTTACATCTCTCCTCACTATAAAAGATAGAATAAAAATGGAAACTAGTATATAAATCATTGTAGCTGCTCTTATGGGATGGAGAAATAAGGATACAGTCCACTGGTTTTTATACAGGAGTGTTGCAATGATTTGTTTTTATTTCCTTTGAGTTCTGAGATTGCTCATTTTGTACAGAGCACCTGCAAATGAACATGTAAGCAGAACTCAGAAAATTGGCACCCAGAGGAGGGTGTGGTGAAAGCTCATATCTTTAATGTACATTGCTGAAGGGCTGAGGCGTGACCTGGAAGGAACGGGGGGAAAACAAAGCCTTGTGTCTTTCCAGAGAAAGGGTTTGATAGCAAAGTGCAGCATCGTGATTCTTTTTGTTGGTATGAAATACAATGCCCCTAACCTAAAATGCCACTGGCATTTTATCTGTCTTGCTGTGTCTGGATACTCAAATAAGTGTGAACGTTTGTGTGTGTGTGGTCTGGGTCCTGTCACTTTTTTTAAACCAACCATTTCTTCTAATTTCAGAACAAAATTGAACTATAATCCTCCAAAGATCGATGGCTCCACGTATAAAATCGAACTTGAGGGGATATCAGTTGACACTATGAAAGAGATACTAGACTACATCTTCAGTGGGCAGGTTTGTGTTAACCAGGGTAATCCCATATACCTCTGTACTTCAGGGATTATGGTCATATTTGCACTTTTAAATCTCGTATGAAAAAATGGGCAGAAAGTAGATTACAGCTGGCCAATGGATCACTGGTTGGGTTTTTTTCGTGGCCCTTTTCATGCAGCTGCTAGAATGCTTTGATCACTTCTTCAAGGCATTCTTGGTGTCCTTTAGCAAGGGTCTTGTAGTCAAGATCATTTAAAGTATATTATTTTGACAGCTTTGAGTAGCACACCAACTGTATTGTGGACTCATTTGTAACCAAAGCTTGTATTACACAGGCCTGCTTCTCTTGCTTAAATGAAAATATCAACCCCCTCTTCTTTTTGTGTGGCTGTAGATTCCTTAGAGATCTACCTAAAACTGGTTGGGAGAGTTTAATCTGCTTTGTACAGGAATTCAGAGCTGTTAGCATTCCTGTACAACTGTTCATATTCATTGTTAATGGCTCTACCCACCGTATAACTACAGTGTTTCTACTGTGGCTTATCACATTTCAAAAAGGAATGAAATCCCCCCCAAATAAAATATTGTAGTTTAAAGCAGAAAGGTGTGGTTGGATCTATTTGAACCAAACTCATCCAAGTCATTTCAAACACAAGTGATGTGTCCAGGGACACCTTGTAGGGCAGAAAATTCCATGAGAAGAAAGCAGTAACTCAAAGATGAGAAGTGTGTGGCCTTTCATGTGTTGGGAGACAACTCCCCTCATCCCTCACCATTGGCTGTACTGCCTAGTGCTGCTTGGATTTGTATTCCGACAGCATCTGGAGGCTCACATATTCCCATGCCCACAGTAGGAAGTACATGGCTCAAGTTGGGCACTTCTGATTTTTTGAAACACCTTATATTGTAGATAATGAATAGGAAGTGATATGGGTGCCACAGGTAATATAAGTAATGGTGAGCACACCTGGATAGGCAGAAGGGCATAGCTATGATTTAATCATGTATATGCTGCTACTTCCACTTTCAATGCTGTTTATGTATTTACCAGAGATGTTGCAAAATTGTACCATAGCAAAGAGGGTCACTCTCACGTTTGGGATTTGACTTTCAGAAAACTTCACCACTTCTCTAATTATAACTTTCTTTTTCTCAATAAACCTTTTGCAGATCAGGCTAAGTGAAGACACCATCCAAGATGTCGTACAAGCTGCTGATCTATTGTTGCTTACAGACCTAAAAACTCTGTGTTGTCAGTTCCTAGAGGGTTGTATTGCTGCTGAGAACTGCATTGGAATCCGGGACTTTGCTCTGCACTATTGCTTGCACCATGTCCATTATCTTGCCTCTGAATATCTCGAAACACACTTCAGGGATGTCAGTGGTACAGAGGAGTTCCTGGAACTAGGTCCTCAGAAACTAAAAGAAGTGCTGTCTTTGGAGAAATTGAATGTTGGGAATGAAAGACATGTTTTTGAAGCAGTCATTAGGTGGATTTCCCATGATGCTGAATTAAGAAAGGTACAGAGTTGAGACCATTCAAAAAACAGCTACAGAATGTTTTCTATGCATTTTGTCCTTCCTGGGCAGTTTGAATTTTAAAATGGGGTTTGAGGTTTGCTTCATGCTTCTGGGTTGAGAAGGTTAAAATCTTGTTCCCAGGCTATCCAAATTCTGCACTGAGAAAATCTGGTTTTGCACTGTGTATATGTAAATTAAGTAAATTGAGCATTACTTAATTTGTGTATTGTATCCTGTGTTCTACTAATGTTTATAATTGCTGATCATAAGAAGAAACAAGGAGCTATGCAGAGTTCTCCAGCCCTGCCCTCAACCACAGTTGTTCCTCTGCTTCTGAGATTCCATGAGTCAGTGACACTCATTTACAAGACTGCCTTTATTAAATATTAAGAGCTACAAATCTGCTTTTAAAAAATTGCCAGTAGGCTGAACTATGCACCTTATTCCTTATTTTGTGCAGGATACATAGAGCCATTACATTACCAAACTAATGCACATGCTATAGAGTTTTTCTTGTCAGTTATTTCTTTCACTCTGGCTTCACTTCCAAAGCTAACTTTTCTTGGGCTCATATAAGCAGTGCTTCTGAGACATACTCTTTGATTTATTTATTTAGTTGTTATTTTTATAACAGCCATATGCTAATGTGACTATTTTGTGATCTGCTTGTTTCATTTTGGAAATATCTCTCTGGCTCTCCAGGTTCACATGAAGGATGCAATGTCAGCTGTGTGGGTATCGGGACTAGATTCTGCCTACTTGCGTGAACAAATGATGAGTGAGCCTTTAGTACGGGAGATTGTCAAAGAATGCAACAACATTCCACTCACTCCACCCCAACAAGGGGAAGCAATGCTAGCTTCTTTCAAACCCAGAGGATATTCAGAGTGCATTGTGACCGTTGGGGGTGAAGAAAGAGGGTGAGTGGCTCAGGGGAACTCACTGGTAGATGGATATATTTAGGATTAAAGTATAGCACATTTTAAGAAATGGCATAATTGGATTGTATCCATTTCCACGCATGAAAGTTTTCTTCTGCTCACCAGAAGGGTAATCTTAATCTTTGTACTAGACAGAATATGGGACAAGAAAAATTACACTAAATACATAGCTCTTCGCACAAGTGGAAATGTGAACACATGTCATAGAGCAGGGGTGGGGCATATTTAGGTCCAGTTATTTTTTGTAGACCCCACAAACTACCCCACATCAGAAGCCAGTACCATTGGTGTCTCTAGTTCCAATTTTGAAAATGCAGCAATGCAGACCACCAGAAGGAACAAAATTGGCCCTTGCTGCAATTGCCATCCCTTTTGAGGTTGTTTCTTAATAGTATTATGTGAAACCTTGCACAAATTCCTGTGTAAACATATGTGAGACAACAATAATAGCCATTTATTTATTTAGGTATTTATAGCCCGCCCTTCAGCCCTAATGGCTCTCAGGGCGGCTTTCCATTCTGCTCACGGTTCTTTGAATCTTACCCTTTAGCAATGGTGTTGATGCCAAGAAAGAGGCATACTTTTTCCCTTTTGGAAGCCAAGGGATTTGCCCCTTTTCGCATGGATTCTACACAAGTCCATTTAATTGTTTGTAAGATTGGCTTAACGTGACAGGATCTGTAAACTGTCTTGAGAAATAGGTGTTCCTTATAATTTCTAATATGCAGAATATCACAGACTATCCCAGGGTCCTGTTTCTTGTATAAATGTTTCTCATTTTGTACCCTCACATATATGCAAATCCTCTTCAAATTCTTCTCCCATATCACTACACTGATAGAAATAATGGTTTATTTCTCTAGAAAAACTGTATAGACCATAACACAACTTCATTCTGTACTGTTCTATATTGTGTTAAAACGTTCATTAAAGTATTGCCTGTAAACCAGCCTTGCAGCTGTTTCTGCAGAAACTACTGTTTGCTGGTTGCCCAAATATACCACTTGCACTCCTACGCAGCTATAAAATCCCTGTACCTGTTTCCAAGCATCCGATTTATGGGTTGTATTTGAGGATCAGAATGCACAAACTGTACATGGTATGAGCATATATTAGCAATTTAGAAAAGTAACTTATCATGACAGCTTCTCCCTTTTTACCTACACACTCAAGTAAAGAATCTAAATAGAATATTTTTAATCCAAAGTAGTAGAGTCTTTTTCTTGTTTTCTTTCTCTTCCCCCAGCCCCTTGCCAACCTGGCATTTTAGGTTTCTGATCAGTGCTTGTTGTATGAGCAAGAAACAAGTGGCATCATCTTCCAAATAAAGGAAATATTGTTTGATAGGTCGTTTGCCCACCCTGTATATGGATTAGCTGGTGTAGCTTCTCCAACTAATACAGTTTTGACTTCTAGATTTCTTTAACTTCAAATTTGAAATATGAAGTCTAGTCCTACATTGATGAATTAATGTTTGCCCTCTCACCTGTTCAGATCCCGGAAGCCATCAGCAGCCATGCGGTGTATGTGCCCTTTGTATGATCCTAACAGACAACTCTGGATAGAACTAGCCTCTCTGAGTATGCCCAGGATAAATCATGGGGTACTTTCTGCAGGTAGGAAGGAATATTACTGGTTTCTTATGCAAAATGAAGTGTACCTAATGCTTTTAACTATTTGCAAAAGTACCTGGCTTTTAAAAGCTTCTTTGGATCACAGCCTTGGAGAATATTTGAATAATTAAGTGAGTGGCTTATATTTTAGAAGAAAACCTTTATATTTTTGAAGAAAACCAAATTTAAAAGTTGGGTGAAGTGTTCTTAGTGCTACATGAATTATAGAGAAAGGGGGATGGATGAATGGATGCATAGTATGTATACAGAGCAAGAGAGAGGCTGTGAATGTGTATGTATAAGAAAACTGAGATCTAGCATGGTGTTGTGGTTTGAACATTGGACTATGACTCTGGTCCAGGATTCAAATCCCTGCTCAGCCATAGAAACTCCACTGGCTGACCATGGGCAAGTCACACACTCCCAGCCTAAGAGGACGACAAAGATAAACTCCCTCTGAGCCCATCTTGCCAAGAAAACTCTGTGATAGGTTTACCTTAGGGTCGCCATAAGTTGAAACGACTTCAATGCTAACAATGCTACCTGCATTTTGAAATTTTTATATGATTACTATTTTCAGAGGGATTCCTGTTTGTGCTTGGAGGTCAAGATGAAAATAAAGTCACTTTAAGTTCTGGAGAAAAGTATGATCCAGATACCAATTCATGGAGCTCTTTGCCACCAATGAATGAAGTGAGTTTGCCTTTCAATTAACAGTGGCCCCCACCAGCTCTTCCACTGACCAGATTGCACTGATCAGGTCTCTTCCAGAACACCTTATGCCATATAATTATGTTGGCTTTTGTGGTGCCATAACACGTTGCTTATTTGTAAATGTGTATTAAAACCTGGAAAGATTACTTATGTTAAAATTAAAGAGTTGGAGTTAATACATCTTACTTCTTTCTGACAGGCACGGCACAACTTTGGTTTAGTAGAGATTGATGGGGTATTATATGTTCTGGGAGGTGAGGATGGAGAACGGGAACTCATCTCCATGGAGTCCTATGACATTTACAATAAGACATGGACAAAGCAACCAGACCTGACCATGATTCGAAAGGTATGAGCTGAGCTGAGCTAAGCTAAGCTATGGTAAATAAAATGGAGTAATATCTTCTAAAGCCATTTCTCAAACACTTCACTTAATTTAATAATGCTTATAGTCCTTTGTTGCTCATTTTCATAGTGTTTAAAATACCTAATATATATATGTTATCATATCTTTGACTGTACAATGCCAGCCTGCCATTCTGATGAATGTGATATAAGATGAAAAAGAGGATGGAGTGGAAAGAGGAGAAAATAAACTTTGGGGACTAATTGTTAAACATACATATTTATTCTTAGAGACATATAGTTATTCCCATTGAGTCTTATTTTCAGTGGTGCTCCAGCAGTGCAAGATATGTTAAAGATAATTTGTTGAAATAAACTCTTCACCAGGAGAGCAGATAAGTGGATAAATCTCAAGCTGATAGAGAGCAAGGCTGAATTCCAGAATAGTTCCAGTTGACACAATACTTTCTAGTCACAATCTGTTCTTAAAGCACTTACTTAACTGACTCATGTATTTTCTGTTTGCAGTGTATTAGCAATGTTATTTTCTAACAATCCACTGGTTCATGTATGAGGGAATCTCTGCTCTTCCCTACAGATATACATTAATTTTAAATGAATTGTAGTTCATTTGCAATGCAGTTGTTTTACATTGCTATATTACATGTACATAATTTTGCTATCAGATTGGTGTTATTGTGTATAATAGGTTGGATTTTTTTTTTAATTTTTAAGATTGGTTGCTATGCAGCTATGAAAAAGAAGATCTATGCAATGGGTGGCGGTTCATATGGCAAGCTGTTTGAGTCTGTTGAATGTTATGACCTGAGGACCCAGCAGTGGACAGCCATTTGCCCGCTAAAAGAAAGAAGGTTTGTAAAGTCTCTAAATAATTTGCCCAGATTTCTAGAAATGTATATCATCATTTGAATCCTGCATACCATCCACAGATGAAAGATAATATCACAGAAGGTACAATGAAGAGAAAAAGAAAAGGCCGATAGTGTTGGAACAGAGTGTGTGAGAGAGATGTGTGAGATATACAGAATTAATAAAAGTGGGAAAGGAAAGCCAACTAATACCTAGTAACTTAAAGCTCTAGTAAAATTAACGTCTTCACTTTCAGTTCAAGTGCCGTTTTTACTTCACCTTACTTTTATTTTATGAGTGAAGGTTCTTTGGAGTAGCACGTGTTTCATTATACCAGATGACTACTTTAAAAATCATATTTCAGTGATAATGTTTAGAATTAATGCTGATTATAAATATCAGTAGGCTTTCAAATTCTGTTTAGTTTCAGAAAGCTAGCCTACTGAGATAATATGCAACATAAATGTTTCATCTTTTACATTGTTTTTCAGGTTTGGGGCTGTAGCCTGTGGAGTTGCTTCAGAGCTCTATGTCTTTGGCGGGGTAAGAAGTCGTGATGATAACCAAACTAGTGAGATGGTGACATGTAAATCAGAATTCTATCATGATGAATTTAAAAGGTAACCACTTTTTCAACAGCTCACCAGTATGATCTTTTAATTTGCGACATGGTTGTTACTCTTCAACACATGCACTTTAATTGAATAGTATTAATGCAGCTGAACATAATAGTTTCTGCACAGAGGCAGACCATTGGGTTATTGATATAATTTATAGATTTCTCCTTATTTAAGAACATGAAGTGGTGTAGAATAGATGTAAAATAAACAAATGGGGGGATGTTTCAGTTAAAGAAGTACATTTCTAAATGGCAACTGGAATTTATCAGTCAGGAAATGCTTATCTGCAAAAAGAAATCTTCAATAAAGACTGAGAACAAGAAAAGGGTAGGTCATGCCTAATCTCAGTTGAAAGGTATTTGCCAGTATGAAAACCAATGCACTACAAGTCTTACGTTTGGTGGGGTCTTGGCAGATCTCACACCAATGTCTTCACTTTGTACCTCCTCAGAAGACCTCTGGGATTGGGCAGGAAGACAGGGGAGAAGACATGTTTCGAGTAGCTTTGTCTTTTCTGTTACAGTGACCTTGAGTATGGTCCCTCACATTCAAAAAAGTAAAGAAAAACTTTATTGCATTGGTGAATTTGATCCACAATATTTTTTATGACTAATGGAAGAGATTAGTTTAATTTAAACGTAAATGAAACAGCTCGCAGGTTTGGTTTTTCATCTAAATCTAACGTGATCTGTATAAGCACACAAGAACTGCTTTACACTGCTTTCCTTGGTGCCTTGTACTTGAACTGATAAGGACAGGACCACAATTAGTAATTCACCCATGCCAAATTTGACCATCATTTAAGAGTTTCAGGTTGACACTGCATAACTGGAAAGTAATTAGGCTTGAGAAAAATTAAATATTAATTCCAGCAAATGTTTTGAGGTGACCAAGTGATGCCATATATGCCAGAATCATGTTTGTGTGCAGTGGTGGTCTGTGCATGTGGTATGGAATTATAGAGTTGGAAGAGACCACAAAGGCCACCGGGGGGGATCTTGGGGTCCGGACCCCCCCCCCCCCCCCCCCCCAACACAACATTCGAGGGATGCCGGGCGTCCCCCCCCCTGCCGCCCCCCCCAAGCCCCATCATAATGGTGGCACCCACCCCGGCCCCCCCCTTCCTAAAATTCTGGCTATGTCCCTGAAGGCCATCAAGTCCAAGCCCCTGCCATGCAGGAATGTGTGGTCAAGGCACTCCGATAGCCTCTGTTTAAAGACCTCCCACAAAGGAGACTCCTTCAGTTTCCAAGGGAGTGTGTTCCACTATCGAACAGCTTTATACTCTCAGGACGTTCCTCCTAATGTTTGGATGGAATCTCTTTTCCGGTGGTTTGAATCCATTGCTCTGTGTACTTTCTCTGGAGCAGCAGAAAACAAGGTGCAACTGCCCAGCTCTCCACAGTGGAGTTAACAGTTGTAACTATTGCTTACATTTCTGTCAACCAGAAGAGGGTGCTGTTCTATAAAGTTAATTGATTCCTCCAGTAATCCTTGTCATACAGTATGGAGCAGTCTGTTGGTACTCAATAAGAGCCATCAAATAATTAGACTATTTTATTTAAAACTGAGTCTGTTTACTAGAGTGTATTAGTCGGCCAGTTTAGTTTTTTGCTTCTAGATGTTGGGATTGTAGTCAGATTTTAAATCTTGCCTTTTGTTGCAGGTGGATCTACCTGAATGATCAGAACTTGTGCATCCCAGCTAGTTCTTCATTTGTGTATGGAGCTGTGCCCATTGGTGCTAGCATTTATGTGATTGGGGATCTGGATACAGGTCAGACGCTAAACAATAAATGTATTTCTGTTTTTTCCTTATTGTATGCATATGTATTTTTGCCTGGCCAAACATAGGTTCTAAAAAGATTTTACCCAGCAGGTTCTGTGGCCAAGCAGTTGTTATCTGACACTCAAACCACTGATCACTGGCTCTGAGTTTTACCTTTCATTTTTAATAGTAGGGGGACCAATTGGGCAACATGTTTCTATTGCAAATAGTGGGAGAGTAAGAACAAATAAAAGGGTGTGCTTCTTTGTACACTATGTGTATACTTCATCAGCTGTGGAATTAAATGCCACAAGAGGCCAACTTGGATAACATTTAAAAAGATCTAAATAAATGAATTGGTGGCTACTAGTTGGAATGGCTATGCGTCATCTTCAGTATCTGAAGCAGTATACCTCTGTGTTATCAGTTACCAGGAATGTGAGACATTCATTTACCAAGAATGTGAGACCAAAACTACAACTGGAACTAGGTCCTGCTGGTTGGCTTCTCATACAGAGCTGATGTGCTATTGTGTGAATAGAGGCCTAGACAGGCCTTCAGTCTGATTCCCTCATTGCTCTTATGCTTTTAAGGTCCTACAAAATTGTATTGAATGAATTGGGTAAAGTTGTTTCCTAATGTCTATCTTACTAGGTACCAGTTACGATTACGTTCGAGAATTTAAAAGAAGCACTGGAACATGGCACCATACTAAGCCCCTGTCTCCATCAGATCTTCGCCGGACGGGATGTGCAGCTTTGCGGATTGCAAACTGCAAGCTTTTCCGTCTACAGCTTCAACAAGGATTGTTCCGCATCCGTGTTCCTTCACCTTGAGATACATTCAGAAAGCCGAGGAGACAGAAAGAGCTTAAGAATGGAGGACCACCATAACAATTTAGCTTTATATACAGGAGAAACAAACACCTTGCAGCAGAAACAAACTGTATGCTCGGCTTCAGTATGGTAAAAGTTCTAACTTTTATTTTAGCTGCTTAAGTGCTTAAGCCTCAGCGTTTGATTTGAGGCAAGTCATTGTACAGTGATAAATGGTCAAGGTGGGTCACCTTTGAGTCACCTTATCTAAAAATGTTAAACCATACTATCGAAGCAATTCCTTCGCTTCAGATAAGGAGCAGAGGATTTTGAAAGGAAGCCTACTGAAATAGGGGTGGGAAAGGGTGGGAGAACCAGCAAGGTACAGTTTCACCAAGAGGAATTGTTATGAATAACTGTGCTATATTGACCTTGGATAGTGTTGATAACATAAGAAATGACATGCATGAAAACCAATTTCACTCCTATGCCAAAAGAGACTGTTAACTCCACTGTGGAGAGAGATGGGTAGTTGCACCTTTACTTCGAGGCCTTCCTCACAATTTTAAGGCCTGTGCCTGAAAGGATAGCATTGTATACATGTCATATTTTTTTAGTGTGTCTCATTCCTAAAAACTTTATAAAAACATATTTAAAATGGTCTAAACTAAACTGAGCTAAGGATTACACTCCAATAGAGGATGGATGATTGCACAGGTGATCTAAAGGCGTTATTCTGGACCAGCGCACAGCTATTGTGTGGGTGTCAGATGCTGCAATAGCCACTCATTCAACGCAGGCACAGGAAGGCTGGGCTTTCCACAGTTGAAATATCAATGCAGTGAATGGAGTGTGCAGCATTTTCTTTTTAATCTTCTTTGCAAATGTTACTACAAGTATCCAAACAACTTGAAAGTTGCTGCAGGTTTACAGGACTGATAATGTTCATAATTATATCCAAGTACAGAAAAGTGAGGAAGGTACAATATTAGTTTTTGGAGTACTGTGGGATGGAACTGTTAAATAGTAATACTGTAAAACATTTCAGACTCTGTCTGGAGAACTGTTAGGGATCAAAAGCTGGTATACAGACGACCTCTTTCTAAAGTATAGTTTTACTGTGTACTGATGAACTTTCAAATGTAGTTATAGTGAAGTTTATTTTTATTTCTTCCAAGATTTTTTTTAAAGTTTTGTTTTCTCACAGATGTTAATATTTAATTGCATTGTACATGAATAACTTTTTCTGGTAGAACATTATTTACCTCACTTCTTAAAACTTTTATTTTGTTACTTTGTTAGTGAAACACTCCAATAATAATAATACTAATAAAAAGAATACAAGTGTGGGGTTGCACAGTTGAAAAGGTCCATAGTCGGCAACTTTAGAACACACATAGTGTTACAAGACAGTGTTTTCCGCTCTGCAAAGTTGTAGAATCTCAACAGTGTCTATTATTAGCCCAGATGTTGCTCTTGTTTACATTAACATGACTCCAGAGGTGTTTCTGTTGTTGTCTTGGAGGACACTGATAAGGGAGGCCACCAGTAGGACCAAATAAAAAAGACTGCTGTGCCTGAATTGGAAGAGGTTTCCCAAAATCTGTGATCCAGCCAAAGGTGATTTCACATTTGAAGTACTAGTCCTGCTGAAGGAAGAGACTTCTGGTACAATCCTTTAGGACTTAGACCAAGTCCTGATAGGTTCACAGCGCCTTTTTAGGTGTGCACAGAATTGCAGTCTTGAGCTACTTCGTATTGACTGGATGGTGGTTTTCCTTTTTAATACCACACAGTGTAACTCTTATACAAAACTGTGTTCCATGCATATGTGTGTGCACATACATATGGAATGCCTTCCTAATTCAAAACTCAGAATTGTACACTCCAGAACAAATGGCTTGGCTCATGCAAACAGTCGAGCTACAACTCCTGAGAGTGAAAGTCCCTCATGAGAGTTCCTGTGTGCTATTGTATGAATAGATCTTTTTTTCAGCTTCAGAAGTTTCAGAAAAAGTAAAGGCCACTCCTTGAAGCATTTCATCCTCTCTTGCAGTCTCCTCCTTTCTCTGCTTCAGCTGCAAATGGCTGACTACTCCATAGCAAATAATCAGAGTCATCTCTTTCCTTTCCAACACTCCTGGGATTTGGACAATTCTTAGTTTTACATTTCCACGATGATAAAGAGAGGGAGAGGGCTCCCCTGATTGATTTATACCCTCTTGATAACAGTATAGGTAACCTAGAAAACAGCTCACACTTCTGTTCAGTTGACTCTTCTTGGTCAAAGAAATACTACAAGTGTACAAAAAAGCACAAACGTATCAAAGGGAAAGCCTTTACCTTTACAAAAGTAAGGACAGGAAAAGCTGTCAAGAGAAGATAATTATGAGTAGTTGGCTGCATTTGGGACAAAATGAGAGCTCCTAATAGACTACCATTAGAATCACAATAGCAATGGAGTAGAGAAATATTTATATCTCTAGCACATTTGGGGTCTTTTTTAATTGTTACGATCCATTATCAGGAGAATTTTGAATAAAGATCTTACTTGATTTTGCAGTTCTCATATTTAGTTCTACAGATTTATTAATTTACAAGATTCTGAATGCGTTGGAATAACGAATACACTTGTCTGCCCCGTTTATTTTTGTTTTTTCATATTTTAGGGGTCCTGGTCCACTGGAGATGGTTATGCATACTTCTCTCCCACTTTCTTAGTTATATAAGTTAATGGAGTCAAAGCTCATAGTTCCTTTTCTGAGCTTCTCGCTCCTTTGGAAGTTTTCATCTATTAAGACTGCATGGTTGGACCATTCCAAGGAGGCCACCCTCTTTACTTTCTCTGACACAAGGCTGCCTAACTTGCAATATAACTGAGGATTTCCCAGTTGTTTGTAGTGACTTCTGAAGGCACTGCATTACACTTCCACTGAGCTTTTAATGGTAAAGGTTAGCATCCATTATCCAGAAACAAAATTCCATACTGTGAGTCTAATGATGCTAGGAGGAATCTTATTTTCACTCCATTGAAACTTTGAAAGAGCTTTGGTGTTGTTGGTTTAAATACGAAAGGCAAGGTTAACAAAGAAGATGACAACAACTGCAGTTTGTAACAAAGTAGAATAGTTTTCTTCTTTTTCCTCTGCAGAATCATCCTTTGAGCTTCTGTTCAGGAAATACTTAGTATGTGACGCAGCTGCTGTTCTGGAGTGGCATAGCATTGCTGGGTTGTTAGAAGCACACTTATTGCCAAATGCATCCCACCAATGTGGCAAAATATGGTTGGGTGCACATAGTTGGACAGAGGGCCAGTGTGTAGCTAGGATGTGGCTGGTAATTACTTGCCAGTGTGGGGAAAGATCATCCATTTTAGCCATCAAAGAATGATCAAAGTTGCTGTGATTTGGTAAAAATAAGATCTGTTTCTGAGTGTTCATAGAGGAGTGGACATGTAACATAGTAGGACTAACTGACTTCAGCTCGTACTTCTGGGATACTGCTGTAGAAAAAGATTTCTGCGTGTATCAAGGTTATGTAAGTTTGTAGAATCACTTGGCTAACTTTTGGATTTGTGGCAATGCTGCCAGTCCTTTATGGCTGCATCTGCATGGCAGAAATAATCCAGTTTGACACCACATTTTAGCTGCCATGGCTCAATGCTATAGAAATTCTAGGAATTGTAGTTTTGGGGGGCATTTAGCCTTCTTTGTCAGAGAGCTCTGGTGCTGCAACAAACTACAGTTCCCAAAATTCCATTGCATTAAATCATGACAGTTAAATCAGATTATTTCTGTAGTGTGGATGTAGTTTATCTAAATCCAACATAGTGCCGCTGCTTATGACAACAGGGCAGTTCCCTTCCCTATCTGCAACCTTCAGAGCTATCTGAAAATCAGCTCTGGAGGGTTTCCCAACCCTCTGGAGCAAGTATTTGGGCCATATAGAGAAGTGGGTCAGAAATATCGCCCCAATCCTTTTCCACTGGATTCTTCTGCTCCATCAGCAGAAATCCACGGTAAGGTCCTCTGTTGTGTTGAACTTGAATTCCTGTCTGATTCCTGACTTCATTAGCATTGTATAATAAATGTTCGCTAGGATGCAAGTCAAAACTACTTGTGTACTTATGCAAACTCTCATTTTATATTCCACATGAAAGGTTAGAAATCAAAGCTTGTTGGAAATGGAAATGGAATCACCTTGGAGATAGTGGTTGAAAATTCAGTCACTGTTAATTTTATTGTTCAGAAATGGAGGTTAAGAGTGAGGGGGCAATAAGTTCCATTCTTTTCAAAATGTATTGTAAATTCTTAGAACAACTTTTAATGGTACAGATAGGAGGATTTGTTTTGTCTTAAAGGAATGTCTCTACTCAGTATTTGGGTCAAATTCGCATCCAAAAGCACAGAGCCTCTATTTGTCAGACATAATGCAGTATGCAATAAGAAAAATCTGCTATAAGTGCCAACCATTTCTTTTCTATGCAGGTACTTCAAATCTCATCCATTGGAGCAGAGAATTTAGGGGGGGGGGAATAGAGCTGCAAAATGGATAGATATTTCTTTTGTAGGTAAACATCTTACATCTCAGAATTTTTTAAATGAAGAAGGTACTGCAAGGTACTTACAGTTTTTTCTTAATTTATATTCCAAAATTGCCTTGGAAGACATCACTACTTGTGGTGCTTATGGACACTACTGTCCCAATAGTTTTGCATGCTCTGGTTGTTACATAGTACTTTGGTGCTGATGGATAGGAAGCCGACTGGGATATGTAGTGCAGAGGACACCCAGAAAAAATGTTTTGGTCTTGCTGCACCAATTTTACAAAGTACAGAGATCTAATCACTCCTGATTCCCTCTTAGACTCCATCACCTCCATGTTGCTCTGCGAAAGAACTGAAGACAGCAAAACCCCTTCTGTTGTTAACCATGCGAGATTTTTTGTTCAAAGGGAGGAAGTATATTAATCTGATGAGCTCCATGTAGAATTAAAGTTAGTCCATCAATGTAGAAATGACGTTCAACATTCTGTTCCCCGTTTTGCTTGATTTCAGTTATGTTCAAGTAAAATAAAAACAATAGGGTTTAGCCAGAGAATAAATGCACGTTAAACTGGGAACGTCCAGCTTTTTGCTTCTCAGGAAAGGCAGAATAATCATTTAACATATGTGCAAGCAACCTTTGCTTGTTCAGTTTCACTCCATATTTTATTCTGCTTTGATACCAACAGCCTTGTTCTTTTCATTCTTAAAGGTGCTATTTTGATGTAAAGTCTGAATTCTTGACAACTGTGGTTGTAAGATTTGAATTTATCATTACTTGAATGATAACTCTTGGCAAGTGGTGACCAGTTTCTTCATTCCTCAGTCCATTGTTGGTTGAGGAAAGGAAAATGGTCCATATTCAATTACTCTGTTTTTATCTATGCTTTTCATAGAATCATAGACTTAGAAGAGAACCCAAGAGGCATCCAGTCCAACCCCACTCTGTCATGCAGGAATACACAATAAAGGCAGCCCCAGATGGCCATCCAGCCTCTGCTTAAAGACCTCCAAAGAAGGAGGCCCCATCACATTCGGAGGGAGCATGTTTCACTGCTGAACAGCTCTTACTGTCAGGAAGTTCTTTCTAATGTTGAAGTGGAATCTTTTCCTTCTCATTCAATGTAATAACCACACTTTACTGAAGTTTCCCCCATCCCTACCTCCTTTTTCCAGTTTGTACATTACTGTAAAATGAAGTATTTCACATACATGAAGACTCATTCCTCAAAATAGTCCTTCATGAAATTGTTCAGATCCCTTTTGTCAAGTTGCATTTTAATTCTCAAGGAGAATTAGCAGCTAAAATATGATGGGGTACATTTAGTTGTATGTTCCATCCAGAGTCGACAGAAGCTCCCGTTGAGATTAACTAGATCTGGTTGGAATTTGGCCAAACCAATTAGGTGACTGGGTTGTTGTTGTTTTTAATGACTTTGAATGTTTGCTGATACTCTTACCATTTTGAAAAGTCCTAAACCATGGGAAGGCAGGCTGCCTCTCCCCACATTTCCAATTAAAGCAGGAGGTTAATGAATAACAAACCGAAAATTTGTCAAGCTACTCCGAAGTCTTTGAAGAAGGAAGGGAAATAGCCAAACTAAACATAGCTTTAAATAACGTCGCTGTGTCTCTTGTTTGTCTCCTCCTTCATTATTAAAACTGCAGCGGCAACTCTAGTTTGTACGGGGGCCACAAAGATAGAAATTCAATCCTTCCTCATGCTTTCTTCCCATCTGAAACATCCACCCCCACAAAATTTATTTATCTCTGTAGTAGCAGATTAAGTAGAGTGCTTCAAGTCGAGTAGTTCTCTGCTTTCCTTCTCTGCTTCAGATTGCCCTCCCACGTCTCATGGCCGCGGCATGTTTGAGACATGTGTCCTAGGTACAACTAATACTGCATATCTCTTTTTCCTGTTAGAGGTTAAATTCCTGCTCAGACTTTTGAATTGCCCTATTCTTATTTTCACCACAAATGCAAGGCTGTAGAAGATTCAGGTAAATATCAGCTTCTGTATAAATCCATAGTTGGCAAAGCTATTACAAGAACATGTACTTCTGTGAAAAGGAAGTTTCCAGCCCTTTGTCCAGCTGTTTGCTTGCCTCCCCAGCTATGCAACTTTGCTTTGTGTGCACTTTTGAAAAGGGCTATGTAAATGAGAGGCAATATTCTCTGAATTCTCTTCAAATATGTTTGCTTTCTGCCATTGCACCCTGCAAGGCAGTAGTGAATTTCTTGCAATTACCTGAAGACAATAAAGCCTTTCACATCATAGAGTTGGAACAGACCACAAGGGCCATCCAGTCCAACCCCCTGCCATGCAGGAAATCCAAATCAAAGCATCCCTGACAGATGGCCATCCAGCCTCTGCTTAAAGACCTCCAAGGAAGGAGACTCCACTACACTACACACCTCATTTTGGTTATGTTTTGCTGGCCATTCAGCATTCCAGCCAGGATGTCTACCTGAGGCTTATCTGTTTCAGGAAAAAGGACAAAGTTAGGTTTGTGTAGGCAGGCAGGCTGACTAATAGTCATTTGTGTCTGGGTAATAATCCTTTTGGATTTATTTGCAAGACTGCCACATTGTTGGGCAAGTCTTTCATGCCTTTTGTCCTATTTGCACATTTGTGTTTCACTTAACAAGAATAAATGTGTGGTCTTTAGTTAATATAAAAGTTACAAGCCAGAGAAAGTTACATGGATATGATCTTTGTTGAAGTAAATGAGAGAGTACGGTTTTTGAACTGTGTTTATCAACACTGGCTTTATTGGGATTTAAATGCACATAATTTACTTTGGATTATGTTTCCAAATTTCCTTAGATGGAATCAAAAAGGACTCGGATTGAAATATCTTGTTTCTTTTATTAGCCAAACAATGTTTTAGAGTTTAGTGTTCTTTAGCGTTGTATGACTTTGTTCGTATGTAGCCACGTCAAACAGCAATTGTATGTTTCTTGTGTTTCCAACACATCCACAGTGTTTATTTACAGAAATGTATAGTTTTTTTTACTCTTCAAAGTGGCCTTTTAGGGAAGCACACACTATATAAAATTAGCATTGTGTAGCTGTGCAATTTCAAAGGTGTTTTTTTTTTTTTTTTTGTATTGACAATTTCTATGCCTCTTTCAAATAAATGCACTCCTTTTGTTAGATGTGTGCAGGGGTATTGGGCAAACAACCCACATTTTCCATCATTATACATTTTGCTGTATATATTAAAGACAAGTTCTTTAGTGTTGAGAAATGCACACAGGGTCCTAAATCCAATTGCTAGTTCCAGCTGGAGTAAGCACACAGAGTCGATTGCCGAATGGTAAATCAACACTTAAATAAACCCAGGTCATTCAGTGGGTCTACTTAGTTGGGACTACGGATAGCACTGAGTCAGAAAGGCATTCTCTAACAGGGAAGATTATGTACTAGCTCTCCCTCCCATGGGACCTACAGTCATAAAGTGTTGGATTGGGGCTAATATGCTATTTATAGGGTTATTAATCAAGTTATTTTTGTTATATATTAATGATATCAAGTTAGACATAAAGTGCAGCTTTAAGAGGATAGCGGTAAAGAACAATCACAGAAGTGTACAACATATTACCACTAGTCTAGAGGGAGAGACTCATAGCAATGAGCCTGTCTGAAGCTATTAATGAAAATAAATGATCACTTTATATGTCACATAATCATAAGACCCGGTTCTTTCCATCGCAGTTGAAGTGCTGAATTTTAGGAAATGGTCTTTCCTTTCCATAGCTGCTGTTATGATTGCCGTTTTAAAGATTAACATGAAAGGTCCAGAATCATGAATGGGATGGGAACCAGATCAGATGGCCTAAGCATAAAGGAGTCCCACATAAAGCATATCTTTTACTAGTTAGTACCCAATTAATTTTAGTCTCTGGGTTCCACTAGATATTGTTTGAGAAAATATTTGAATTGCAGACCAAATGACTGAAAGGAGTATGTTTTAGATATTTGGAACAGACATTTATCTTAAGTCGTAGTGCCACAAGGGGTGTTCAGAATGCTAAATCCTGTAGATTGCCAATACTAGTGATAATACACTTGATGCTGCCAATGCTAACACACAGTTCTGTGCAAAACGTAAGGTACATGGTAACTAGTGGACCTCCAAGATCATGTTTCGTTCCTTCAACTCGGTCAACAGAGTTTGTTCAGATGCCATACCTCTTCATAAGATGCCCTGAAGACATTTCCCCACATCCCCACCTATTATAGTGCTGAATGAATGTTGCAGAAGGTAAAAGCAAACTGATGGAAATCATGGTACTACATGGAAAGCTGTCTTGTGTGGAGCAATTCGTGGGGTAGAGGCCCAGAGGTCTGCCTACTTTGTTTGCCATCCAGGGAGTAGCCAAATGTGATCCCATTCCCTTAGCTCAGGTGGGTCTCTTTTCTTAGTGTTTTGGTGCAACTCCCATCATCCCTAGCCAACATAACAAAAGTTAAAGGGACACAATTGCTCATCCTTCCATAACTGTGTTTGTCCTCCCCCATGATAAAAAATGGTTTTCAGCTAGAACTCTGCTAAAGGATTGTCCATAGCGAAGGGCTTGTTGAACCTCTCTTTTTATGGCATCTGAACAAATCCATAGTTAAGTAAGTGTTGTATTGTTGGGTTTCCCCCCTGATTTTATTGTGTATGGGATGCTGTATCTTACTGGCTCGGACTTAAAAACAAAATCTATGTAAGAAAAACTAAAGTTGAGTTTGTTTCAGTGTTGTGCATGCTAACTCATACGGTTATATTTGAAGAAAAAAAATGTGCAATTTCAATGGCACTTTGTGATTGATTAGTGAAAACTGGGCTTTGCAATGGAATATATGATATTGATGCATAATGAGTAGAGTGTACTGTTTGTGCTCTTTGTACACTATTTTGTCAGTGGCTGGTGTTTTGACTTTTTTTTTTCCAATGTTGTGATCCTGAAGAATTGTGTTGGGGGGAAAAAGTTGTAACGCTGAAAATTCATGTTTTGTTAATTAATTAAGAGAAACAGGGGCTGTGATCTAGCATCTCCGATAAACACACAGAACTCTGAAAAGAGGGATTTCCCAGTTCTGTGACCAATAGAAATGCCATTTGCTCTCTGTGGGAGAAATTCTACAGACAGTCAACTCTCCTTATCTATGGATTCTGTATCCATGGATTCAACCTTTCACAGCTTGAAAATATTCAAAGAATTGCACAAAGTGGACCTTGATCTTGTGTTACATGAGGGACACCATTTTACTATCCCATTGAATATAATGGGATTTGAACATCCACGGATTTTGGTATCCATGGGAAGGGTGGGTACTGGAACCCAAACCCCAGCGGATGCCAAACACAGGTTACAAAAGGTGCAACATCCATGTACAGTGGGCCCTTGGTATCTGCTGTGGTTTGGTTCCAGGAAACCCCCCCCCCCTGTGAATACCAAAATCAGTAGATGCTCAAGTCTCATTATGTACAATGATATGGTAACATGGTTCCCTTATATAAAATGGAAAAGACAATGTTGACTTTTGGGATTTGTTGTGTCGGGGTGGGGGGTGTATTTTCAAGTCGTAGATGCTTGAATCCATGGATACTGAATCTGTGGATACAGAGAGCCGAAATAAGTCTGTTACTTCTTTCAAAATAAAACCAGTTATTTTACAACCAGTTACAGTACCCCTTCAAAGGATTTTTGAGGACTCTGTTGGTGATGTTTCAAACAGTTGCCAGTTCACGCTTGCTGCCATTTCAAACTCAAACACTTACAGATTTGCAGATCTGCTTCCTGGGCTGCCAACAATCCTTCCCTCTTGAAACAGGTATGTACTACCCAGCAAAAGTTGTATCAGTCTTCACTCTTGGAAGAGATCAAAGCTCTTTGTCCATTAGAGTTTTAGGGGAGCTGGATCAAGCCCAGCCGATCTGAACGCTTGCTTCGGGATCATTTCTCATGCTTTTTGTCCACTAGTCTATTTTCATTAAATGTCTTGCATCTCAGTGATGGGGAAAAATTGAATTCCTTTACTTTTCTTGGTCTACTTTTGAGGTTTACATATTTTAAAAATGCAAAAATGGTTCTTGGCACTTTGTTTACATATTCCGTATACCTTTGGGAGCACGTAAGGGTTTTTGTTCATGGGTTCTTGTTTTGTTCTGTTTTAATTTAAAGCACATGGACTGTGCTCTAGGGCTCTGCAGCCACTGTGCAAATTGTGGCGTAATATTGTACTAAGGATCAGTGAAAGTGTGTTACTTTTTTTTAATGTAGTTTGTATTGACCGGGTTTTATAAAACGTAAGAAAAAAGAATGCTGTATTTTGATCTGAAATTTGTGTATGGTAAAGTCACTTTACTTTATGTATTGGAGGTTTGTCGAAAACTTGAATTATTTTGTAGAAGGGTACCAGACCAACATTGAATTATCTTAAACAATGTTTAATGAACTAACCAAATAAACATTTTATGGTTTGCATACATTTACTGTCTCTTGTATGAAGTGTTTTCTGGGGGGGGGGGGTGGGAGTTATTACTCCTTGAGAAATGAAAGGATACAATTGGAAATGTTCTGGAAAGCAAGTTGAGATAAATGAGATGTTGTGATCATGAAAGGGGGCTTGTAGAACAAACTGGGTTTGTGCTTTGGTACAGATAGTGAACAAGTGTATTCACAAGAGATCTGGTCAACAAATGCTGGTGTAGAAACCAAAAGTATGTTTCACTCTCAACATCCTCAAGTCTGTGTTATGAAGCTAATGTCACTGGTAGGGATTTCATAGTTGTGCACAACATATGTGCTTATAGGCCTGGTCACAGCATTACATACATGCAAAGCATATAGATTAATCAACTTATTACAAAGAACAAATGGATTATACAGAATACATGACTCACTTCAACTGATCCACTGACTATCAGTCTGTTTGAGGGCAGACTTAAATGTGCTGGTTATGACTTCTGAAGCCTTACACAGCTTAAGTCCAAGCTATCTGAAGGATCTTATTCTCCCATGGAAACCTGCCTAGACTGTGAGATCTATGGGGGAGATGTTCCTTTTTCTTCAGGCACTCTCTTGGACATTTTTGGAGGGGAAAGGAGAGAGGGACTTCTGCAAATCACTTCCCAGAGATGCTAAACTTCAATATGTTGAATTCTTCTATTTGTTGTGCTGGTGTGGGTGTTTTTAATGATTTCTTGTTTAACTGTTGGGGTTTTTTTTAATACTTGTTTTTAAACTAGTGCATTTTGCTGTGTGTTATCTATAGTAAATTGCTTTGAGTTCCAAACTGGGAAAAAGATGGGACATAAAAATCATCATCATCATCATCACCACCACCATCATCCTTCCCTTCCTTTGTTGTTCTATCAGCCAGCAAATATTGTTATAAAAATTCCAACAGCTACCTTTAATAATGGGCTTTTAATAGTGTGCAGCTTTACGGCTGATTTTTGTATGTTAATTTCTGATGGAATGTTTTAACTTCTTTAAAATTACAGCTATTTTAATTCTATTTTAATAGTTCTGTATTATCTGTATTGTATATTGTATATTTTATAGGAAGGAAAGACTGAATAAGGCAGATATATTTTGGAAAAGGGCAAAATTGTCACACTGAGTTTTGGCACCGAGGAGTAGGAAATGGCATTTCCCCAAATCTAGAATTCTTTCTCGCATGATTTTCCTGTTGTACAGCTGGGTTTGTTTTAACAAAATGTATGAAAGGGCCTGTGTCTGCAAAGTAAAGCCATCCATGTGGACTATTTTGGAGTATTTAGGATATTGGGATAATGGATACTTGACCTGCATTACTTTGGGTGTGATCGCTTCTGCTCCTTCTACAGTTGCAATCTGTTCATCTTTCAAGGAACATGTCTCCTTGACCTGGAACCTCTGGACTACCTAATTTTGCAGGAGTCAGCCATATATGTATTAGGTGAGTGCAAGGGTCCCTCGATTCAGAGCCTGATTCGGGATTTCAGATCTAATCTTAATTTGGACCAGGTCAATTTAGACCTGTTCCAAACTTGAAGAGTTGGAAGGGACCACAAGGGCCATCAAATCCAACCTCCTGTCCTACAGGAAGACACAACTAAAGCACATACAACCTCTTTTTAATGACTTCCAAAGATGGAGAATCCACCTCCCTCTGAGACACTCAAATAGCTCAAATAGAGTCAAGAAGCTTTTCCTACTGTTTAGGTGGAATCTGGTTTCTTGTAATTTGAATCCATTATTTCATATTCTCGTTTCTGGAGCAGCAGTAAACAAGGTTGTTCCATCTTCTACATGACATCCCTTTAGATAGTTAAAGATAGCTATCATGTCACCTCTCGGTCTTTTCTTCTCCAGGCTGAACATACCCAGCTCCCTCGGTCAGTCACCCTTTCTCTGACACATTCCAGGTTGTCAATATCTTTTTTGCACTGTGATGCCCTGAACTGGACACAGGATTTCAGGTGAAATCTGACCAAAGCAGAATAGAATTGCACTACTAGTTTCTCAAATCTGGATGTAATTCCCCTGTTGATGTAGCCCAGAATTATATTGGTGGGTTTTTTGGGCCACTGCACCATACTGTTTACTCATGCTTAGCTTGTAGGCTACTAAAACCCTTAGATGCTTTTTCCACTGTGTTCATTTTTGCTCCTGAAATTGGAAATGTAAGAGATCCAAGAGCACAACTCAGCTGGCTAAATTTGAGCCAAGACCTGCCAGTTTCTGAAGCCTCTTATGAGACTTTTGGGCCAGCACAAAACATATTGGCCCCAAGTCTTACCTGAAATCAATTTCTTTTCCCATATATTCAGATATCCTGTTTCAGATTGCCGTATCCCAAAATGACAAAAATCCTTCCATAAAATCCAGAGGTCAAAGTGGGATGTATGGATCATTGCATGCTTTTGCAAATCACGCCTACATCAGCTCTATTTACCACGAATATTTAGAGCAAGCGATGCACATAGGAAAATATGCTTTAATCACAGAGCTTCTTTTGGATCTCCAGATGCTCTAGGCTGCTACAAATTCAAGATCCAAAGTGATTTGATTCAAACAAGAAACGCTATATTCTTTTGTTTCCTCAAAGGCAAATACCAATAGTAATCAAAGTGTGGCAACAGCCATTTTAAAATGCAGTGAAAATGTTCTGAATGCACTTTCTGTGTATTGAAACTAATGCAGCAGACAGATGTCCTCTATATCTCCGAATGCACACCTTGCGTGGTTCCAAACCAAAAGCCATGAGTTAAAGCACAATGTTCTTCTTTTCCCCTTCAGAAACAGCAGTGTCTTTCGCACACAATAACATGTGAGCTGAAGTAGCAGGACCCTGACAACCTGGAGAAATGTCATCTGGCCAAGGAGAGCTTCGTGAAACTGCTGGAGTGGAAAAATGGCCTTTGGGTAAAACTCTGAAATAATGGTCTTTCTCTCCATGTGTGTGTGTGTGTCTTCCCCTCCCCTTCTCTACTTCTTTGAGAAAAGCAGAGGAAAAAACGTGAATGAAGCAAATGAATGGGAAGAAACGAGGCGAGCTGCTTTTTGACATGAATGAGAGAGATGCTGGAGTTGTCTAAGGCCAGGCGGGATGCGTCTCGGCTCCTTTTCGACATGTGAGGAAATAGGCTGCTGCAGTCCTTCTCACGTGGAGGTAGGGCATGTCTAGTTATGTGCTCCCTGGAGCCTGGATCCCCTTCATTCTGACAGGATTTAGCATTTCAAGGCAACATCGCTGCTTTCCAACTCCCGCCACAGGCTTAAAAATAGCTCTGCAGTTATTTATAGAAGCTGCAGAAGCTATTCTACTTGGGTATCCTGATAGGGATCATATGGCAAGGCAGGGCGAAGGGGGGGACACCCATTTCCCCCCTTCTTCTCACAGTTCCAGCAGTCTGTAGCAAAAGCACAGGAAAGGATGAAACGGTTTTCAGCTTTTCCATAGTTCCAAGATTTCTGAGAGGTCTGCTATTTCATTTACATTTTTCAAGGGGATAGGGAAGATGGCAAAGTATGAAATACTTTGCTGTCCTTCTCGCTGGCTGTTGTGACATTCCTTGGAGAGAGAACATCAAAAGCCATCATAAGGTCCTAAATTTTTTCAGTGCGGTGCCTCTTTTGTAAATGGATGCACCATTTTTTTTAAAAAAAGAAAATCTTCAGAAATAACCTTCTTTGACAAATAGGTGTCATTTTGGAACAAGCAGTCTGATGAATTTGGGATGAGGATGTGGGGCGGCTACTGCTTCGCTGGCTAAAGAGATGCCCCCCGTGTTTCATGTTTGGGAAAGTTTTGCATTTGCGGAAAGTTCTTCTCCAGGTTCAAACATGGAGGGGAAAAAGTTGGGAAGAGATTCTGTAGTCAGTGGTGCCACTGGGCTTGGAGTCACAAGGTGAGAGTTCCTGAAGCTCCCGTGTGGTCCTTGTAGTGCCAATGGTTTGCCAGGGCAAGTTGCAGAAGGAAAGTCCAGGATGGCTCTACTTCTCCCAGCTTCTCTTCCTCTTTGCTTTTTTGGAGAGGTTCTCACATGCAAACCCAGAGCTGGCTTTTCATGATGATGTAGGAAAATGGACTGGTTGATCTGGTTCCTCTAGGAAGAACATTGAAGCCCACCTTCTGTCCCAGAGCAGTGGAAGACTTCCAAGGATGGAAGCCTCTCCCTCCTGATCCGATGTGCTGTATTTCTCTTTTAGTAATAGTCACTATTTCTAAATTTGGTGGTTGGTTCCAGCCAGGCTGACAGAGTGGGTCTCACTGTCCCAACCATCCCTCTTCTGCCTCCAGATAGAATGGAATTTATCCATCCCTTCTGTTAAGAAATGCAAGTCTAGACGTTGTTCCCCACCCTTTTTAGTTTCACAATAGCCTTATGAAATAGCACTATCTTTTAGGACAGTGACTGGATCAAGGTCCTCAATTGAGATTTATGATTGAGTGATAATTTAGAAATGGAGTCCGCTATCTTAAGAGTAATGCTGTAGATATACACTGCACTGGCTCATTGGTTTAGGGGTCGACTCTGCGTTATCACCGTCTGACACATTCCAGGATCAATACCTGCAATTCAAACCAGTTCTCTGACCTTAGGCTCCAAAGCTGTAAGGCTTAGAGGTTCGCGTAATACACAGCACTGCCTTCCTTCTTACCTCATCTGAAATCATCAGGCTAATAAAATTTTAAGAGGAGAGGTAAACCTAAGAAAGGACACCACCCATTATTGCTGATCAAGGATTATGGCGTTGCCGTCTTAATTTCCACTGATAAGATAAATAACTGGCAAGGTCTCAAAGATACTTTGAGATTAGACCATGTCCGTGTCATTCATCTGGTTCTGAAACTGAGAAAACCTTGCATATGTGGGGACAGAAAAACAGTACATGTAAAATGTCATACATCCAGTTTGTAAAAGGTTTCAGGGCTGATGCAACGGTCTGACTTGTGCCGGAACATACAGAGCGAGGATAGTACATTTCCCTCAATGGAAAAACGTTCAGTCCTTAACCAACATCCTATACTTGTTTCAGAATTTCTTTTCTTTACCTATAAGCTGTTACACAACATGATTCAGCTGCAATTCATTTGTTTGTTTTCATTTAACTTGTCCAACTGCCCTCAACATTTAGGCGTCTGTATTTTTTATTTCTGCAAAATAGCCAGGGACACCCTGAGATCTTTGCTCTTTATCTCGGATTCTCTTTTCCCTTTCCTTTTCCTTTCTGAGATGGTCGAAGGTGCAACATGGTAGGAAAAGTATCCTATTACAGACATACTCCACAAGCTACAACTATTCATCATCATCAATATTTGTTCTGTATCCCAAAGAAAAGGTATCTGTACTTTCTCCCTCACTGTTTTGTTTTTGGGTTTTTTGTTAGTCTGTGCCAGAGGATAGGTAAAGGTAGTCCCTTGACATGTATGTCTAGTAGTATCTGATTGTTGGGTCCCATCTCCATTTCTAAGCCAAAGAGCCAGTGTTGTCCGAGGTCTGCTCTTGTGGTCATGTGGCCAGCACTGAATGCTGTTACCTTCCCACCAAAGTGGTACCTATTTATCTACTTGCATTTCCATGGTTTCAAACTGCTCGGTTGGCAGAAGCTGAGACTAGTGATCACCCCATCATGCGGCACTCGGGCCTTGAACTGTCAAACGTCCGATCTTCCGATCATCAGAATTGGCGTCTTAACCACAAAGCCACCACATCCACAGGATAAATGGACATAAATCAGACATTAGGAATGGGAATACACAAATACTAGTTGCAGAACGCTTCAGCCTTCCTGGGCACAAAAGGAGTTGTTTTTGACAGATATATCCAGCTGGTCTCAGGGCCTCTGATACACAGTCCTGCCTTTTTTTTGCTGATTTCCAAAGTCTTATGTGTGTGTGTGTGTGTGTGAGAGAGAGAGAGAGGAAGAGTATAGAATATAAACACACTTGTACACAATTGTATGCTATAATTTGAATGGCCGAGATTCTACATCACGGTCTATGTTTCGTAACTTTACCAATCTACAGCCAAGTTGCAGAAACACACCCAAACCCTGTGAGTTGTGAAGATGGGCAAGAGTGACCCAATGTCCATTGGTACCTGTTGTGCATTGAGCCGTTGCATATCAGTAATTCCATACATAGTAACATCATGGCAGCTCCCACACCACCACCCATGATTATGGACATTACAAAAATAGTCCATTCTGTTTCATGCAAAGGTAAGTCCCCTTATAAAGGCATGAGACCATACTAAATTGTAGCCAGTCTGCTTTGTTTTTTTGATCCTCTACTCTTAAGCAGTTTGAGAATTTCTTCATCTTCCTGAGAAAGGATGTGGTCTGTACATAGATTAAATAAATAAATATTGATAATCCTCCACCTTGAAATGGGTGAGTTGAGATACAAACCTGGCTTGTTCCAATGTACCATTTCATATTTTCCACGCTCTTATCATGCCACACCTGGGAATATATTGTAGGATTGCACAAAGGGTTTCTGACACTATGTTAGCCCAGCTCTTTTTAATTTTGTTGCCTGTTTTGCCTTCAGAGGCTTGTTCTGTGGTTGTTTTTGTCGAGGGGAAACGGCTTTAGTTCCAGCCGAGCGATCTGTATTTGCTGCTGTCTTGTGCCATCAGGAACCATGGAAGCTTGCAGGCCTCTGTGACTTCCATCACGACTTTGACATGTTTACTCCCCTTACAAGTCAAAACAAGTTTGCCTTCCTTTCAGATCTGGTACACAGTTATCAACCTGGCCGGACTAGTTGCCATTGGGATGTTTACACTTAGGTTAGGCTAAACAAAGCGTAAAACCCCCATGATCCTGATAAGGCTGGGTTGCCTGAAGATAGTTCTCAATGAAAACTCTTCTCCACGCACGTGGACAGAGGTCCAGGGTTGGTTTAATGGTGCCTCGGGGTCAAGCTAAACTATCAGGGTTTAAGGCCAGGCCTAGCAGGAGCCAAAGTGAGCGACTTTCCAAGGCAACAAATGCTAGGGACATTTTCCTCCTAAACCTCTGGACCTTTTCCTTCTCTGGAGGAACATGTTCTATCCTGAACGCCCCAAACTCGGCTGAACTGGTGGAGGATGCTATCCCATACCCAGCATTGAAGAAAGGTCCAGCTGCCAATCCAGAGTTTCTGTACATGAAATGTAGTTGGTGAGGTTGGCATCTTTGCCTCAGGCAGCAAAATGTCTTCAGCAATTTCTCAGGAAGCTCAAAAATCCACCATCATCATCCCTGTTATTCGAAAGCCTGGTGACATAGAAATGTCCTTTTTAACAAAGCCTTTTCCTGTCCGATCAGTCTACTTTCCTGAATAAATATGTTTCAGCCACTTTTCACAGAGGTCATAGATACTAAATACGACAGTTGTCTTTAATCTCTGATCTTTATGGGATTCCCACCACGCTGTTCAACCTTTTGCAAAACATTGGATTTGCTTTCTGTTTCATTTCCAGTTCCTTCCAGCCAACATTCATGTCCGCTGGAGTTGCATTTGGCTTAACGGAAACCATTAATGTATTTGTTAAAAGTGGGAAACCATAGAAATTATCTACGATGTTTGGATACTTTGCCAAAGCTGCTCTCAGATATTATCAGCAAAGGGGTAAAAAAAAATAATTGGCCAAGTCTCCAGACAGTTAAACGTTCATGGCGATTAATGGCTATGAGAGCATTCAATGCTAAGGTAATCGTTGTAAATAGTTACAAATGAGATGCGTACTTTTGAATCACATCAGCGAAACTTATAAAGAGACAACAGTTGAAACGTGTACAGACCCTTTGCTTTGAGATGTTTGTATCACTGTTGTGTTCATCACAGCCACACAAACACATGTATCCATGTACCTTTCCAAAACAAACTTACCTGAAGTGGCATATAATGAATGAAATGTTGCAGGTTGTGTTAGTGTCTTGCAAAGTAAAAAAAAAAAAAAAAGGATGGAGGAAGAGAGGGGAGAAATGTAGTAAGTTTAAGACAAACTGGTTTTTATTTTTGCATGTGCTTGCATGGATATAAACCAACTTATTCAGACGTAGTACAAAGTGGTATGTAATCTTTAGATCATAAAGCATAGTTATACAGTTGTGGGAGTTGGAGAGAAGGTAACAGGATCCAGAAAGATGCAAATAATGTCCTTCGCCCTAAATTTGTTGGTTAAATATACACAGGTCTCTCTTCACAGGGATCATTCAGATGTTGTTATTTTTTAGCATGACTATGCGCATAATCTTACGCATTCCTGTTCATGCTATGGAACCACATCTCTGTGAGTTTGGTTGCTCACACATGTCATCGCTGCAAATAAATGACGTAGATGTATTCAAAACACATTCATGGCATGCAGAGGTTTATCTGTTTGCATCGGTTAGTCACACAACCAAGAATGCAAAGCTTTTAGAAAATCTCAGAGGGAAAAACTGAGATCGATTATCCTGGATTAAGTGAGTATTTGGGCAGCCCCCACAAAAACTTGGGTGCATTCGAAATACATGTGTACAACAAAGATTCAGCCTGGATTTTTTGGGTAAGATGCCACAATATAGTACAATTGTGCAGAGCATATAGAATCCTCTAAAGGTGGCTTCTGTGTGTAGAAGTTTGCTTGGGCAGCCATTATAGGGACTCCATCTGCTGCCTGCCTTTATCTAGCTGTGATAAGATGGCAGAGAAAATGACTTCCAAGAAAGGAGGAAGGAAGAAAGTAGAACGTAAGCGCAGCAATCTGTGCATAGATATTAGAAAAAGACATGGGAAATGTTGGAGGGTTGGAGAACGGCCAAACGATAGAGGTAACTGAACCGAACGTTGAGTTTCGATCAACTGCAACTGGACTTGTAGGTGTCTGGAGAGACTTCGCTCCATGCATCTGATGAAGTAGGTTCAGTCTCCATAAGCTTATGCTGCAAATTTCTTTCTCTCAGTCTCAGATGTGCTACAAGGTCCCTTCGCGCACTGATCCAGCAGCTATGTCTTTGGTGCATTCATAGACTGAGAAGAAAAGAGTTTGGAGGCTGCTCCTGGGCTCTAGAAATCCCTTACAAAGGAAGTTAAGCTTTGTTAAAGGAGGTAGGAACTCTTGTCGTTCACTGAGATGTTTTCTACACTTGTTAGTACCATATTTAAGCAACAACAAAGTCTAAAGCTTACGCTAAAGAGACGATGGTGTTAATAGAGTTGGGGTAATAACTCACTTTCCAGCATTGCAGTGCGCTCATGTTTAGAGGAAGAGCAGTGGTCAGAAGGTGCACCACAGATGCAGCCAGCTTGCTACTGACTTCCCATAGCTTTCTTCCACAAAGCATTGCAACATGGCCCTGACGCAAAAGCGAAGCCAAGCAACCCGAGGCTAGGTCATGCTCTCCTGGTGCAAATGCAGTGAGAAAAATCTGCGATGAGATCCATTGGTTGAAATAAGCCGGCTATCATGCCCAGGCAAAGAGGAGATAACTTGAGCCTAGGTTGTTCCAAGAACTGAGTGAGCCTCTGAGTCACTTGGAAAGATGGAGCAAAAAGAGATACTTGACGGATGGAAACATGCTGAGATTTATTTCTGTACAAACAGATGCAAATTATCCGGCTATGAAGGAGTCGGGGAAGCCAAGCATGGAAGCGAATCTCGTCATATTTCACTTTGTTCATCGTTATCATCACTATCTTCAGTAAAAAGCAAAGTGCTTTGAGCCATAAATGGCCAAGAAGGTTGTCCCAATTGACAATAAAATGTTTAATTCTTCAGGGATAGAGACTGTGGCCGTGTTCTAGAAGAGTTTATTGCTGACGTTTCGCCAGCATCTGTGGCTGGGACTGAGTTCGAGTCAATGTAGACAGAAGTGCACTGACTCTGGACTAAACAATAAACACAGTTGGCTTTCTAGCTGAAATATTTCCAGTTCAAAATGGGATTATTTTTGTCATTGCCTATGAAAACAGTTTCCCAGAAAAGCCTCTTTTAGAGTGACGAATGCCCCATTCCTCTTGATTTTGGTCTCTGTCACCTGCTATGGAAATGGCCTCACTACACCTTTGGAATACATCCCTGATAAAAATCACATTTTAGTCCTATCTTTGTAGCATGGAGATAATCACTAAAACTGAAATGGAGTTTACTGATCCGGTCAACAGATCTTACCAGAGAATGAATTCAAATTGATATTCACATTGGCCCTATAGCAAACCCAATAAGATCCCAAATCCACCAAATAGCGATACCTTTATGGGGCCAACCAAAATGCACAACATACATGTTGCAAGCTTTCGAAGCTCCACTGAGAAAACATTGAAGATGTTAGTCATAGGCTATTAATAACAACAATAATAATATAGGATGCTTAATTATCACCTTCTATTATTGTTGTTGTTGTTGTTGTTATTGGGTGCCTTCCTGTTCCCTTCCAAAGCACTAGCCCTCACTGATTATCACCATTATCACCATTATCACCATTATCACCATTATTATTATTATTATTATTATTATTATTATTATTATTATTATTATTTCATGCTGCTTAATTATTACTCCTATTTATAATAATAATAATAATAATAATAAATATAGGATGCTTAATTACCGCCCCTATTATAATTACTATTACTGTTATTATTTTGCTACCTCCCTCTTACCTTCCAAAGCATTAGCCCTCACTGATTATTACCCCTATTATTATTATTATTATTATTAATTTAGGCTGCATATATATATATATTAAATAGGGGTGATAATTAAGCAGCCTATATTAATGATAATAATAATAGCAATAACAGGCTGCTTAATTATCACCCCTAAATAATAATAATAATAATAATAATAATAATAATAATAATAATTTAGGCTGTTTAATTATCACTCCATATTTTTTATTATTATTATTATTATTATTATTATTATTACCACTCCCTAATTTTATATATATACAGTGTGTGTGTGTGTGTATATATATATATATATATATATATTAAAAATAGGGTTTTAAATAATGAAGCAGCCTAAATTAATGACAATAAATAATAATAACAACAACAATTTAGACTGCTTCATTATCACCCCCTATTTATTATTATTATTAATAATAATATAGGATGCTTAATAATAATAATATTTATTAATCACCCCATTATTATTATTACTATTCTGATTTGTCTGCCTCCATGTTCTCTTCCAAAGCATTAGTCCTCACTGAGTATCACCCCTAATAATAATAATATAGGATGCTTAATTATCACCCCTATTATTATTATTATTATTATTATTATTGATATTATTAAATGATTTGTCTGCCTCCCTCTTCCCTTCCAAAGCAGTCTCCTTGACAGAGGAGGACCCTTTGCAACATCCCTCCATCCTTCCCTTTGTGCCCCATCCCTTCCTCCTTTAAAAGAGAGAGAGAGAGAGAGAGCCCTGCAAAGCTTGCATTGACGTCAGAGGCAGGCCCCACGTGACCCCCAGCAGCCAATCCGGAAACTCCATTGCAACAATCTTGCCTCTCTCTTTCTTCTTCTTCTTCTTCTTTCCTGGGAAGAGGAGCAGCTGGAGCAGCAGCAGAAGGAGCAGCAGCAGAGACACGCGTCTGCACCGCCTTCAGACGTGCACCAAGAGAGGGAAGGAGGAGGAGGAGGGGAGAGCCTCCTGGGCTTGCCTTGGCTTTTCCCCTCCCTTTCCCCTTTCCCTTTCCCTCCTTCTTCTTCCCCTTTTTTTGCATTTTGGAACAAAGTCTCAACCTAAAAAAGGAGGCATATCCTTCCCCACTCCCTTTGCAGCAGCAGCAGCAACAGCATCTGGATCTTCCTTTTTCAATTTGAATTTTTTTGCATATATATATATATATATGGACCATTATGGATTTGGGAAGCTGAGCCCCTCTTTGCATTTTTTCCCCTTCCTTTTTTTTTTTGCTCCCCCAAATTTTAGGAAACAAAAGGAGACCCAAGGAACCAGCAGCAAGAAAAGCCTCCTGAAATCTTCATCATAAGGAGTCCTGGTTATTATTATTATTATTATTATTACTATTATTATTATTTGTCAATTGCTTCCTTTCCTTCTCTTTCTTTTTTTGGGGTGTATTTCTATATGTGTGTGTGTATATATATATATATATATATGGATTTGGGGAGATTGCTTCCCCTTTTGCCTTTTCCTTGCAAAGACTTCCTCCATTTAATTTTTAATTAATGTTGTATTTTTCCTGCATGCAAGGAGAAAATTTTGTATGTTTTGATTTTTTGGGGTGCAAAAGAAGAAGGGAATATATATATATAGAGAGAGAAAGAGATTTTTTCCCCTTCCAACAAGCCAACCAGTAAAGGATCCTGGTTTCCATAGACAGATTTTATTTTCCCAGTAACCAATCAGGGATCCCAGTCTCCATAGGGAATTTTTCTCCAGTCCAACCAGTAAGGGATCCTGCTCTCCAGAGACAGAGATATTGGTTTCTATAGCCGGAGAAACTTTCCCAAGCCAACCAGTCAGGGACCTTGGCCTCCAGAGACAGACAGACAGACAGACAGACAGACAGACACACACACACACACACACACACACACATATATATATATATATATATTCCCCCAAGCCAACCAGTCAAGGATCCTGCTCTTCACAGACTAGAGATTTCCTCCCAAAGTCAGGGATCCTGGTCTCTATAGACAAGATATATATATATATATATATATATATATATATATTCTAAGCCAACCAGTCAGGGATCCTGGTCTCCATAGACAAGAATTTTCTTTCCCAAGACAACCAAGCAGGGATCCCAGTCTCCATAGACAATTGTTTTCCCGAAGCCAACCAGTCAGGGATCGTACTCTCCATAGTGATTTTTTCCTCCAGTCCAACCAGTCAGGGATCCCGATCTCTACAGACAAGACTTTTCTTTCCAATCCAAATCAGTTTGGGATCCCGGTCTCCGCAGAATATTTCTTCTCCAGTCCAACCAGTCAGGGATCCTGGTCTCCAGAGACAAGACTTTTCTTTCCAGTCCAACCAGTCAAGGATCTTGATCTCCGCAGAATGTTTTCCTCCTGAGCCGACCAGTGAGGGACCCTGGTCTCCACGGTCAAGACTTTTCTTTCCAAGCCAAACCAGTCAGGGATCCTACTAGTCTCCATAGGATTTTGTTTTCCTCCCAGTCCAACCAGTCAAGGACCCTGTTGCCCACCAGTGATGGATTTCAAGAGCAATTCGGGCGGCGGAGGGGGCGACCCCCGCCAGATCGAGGAGAGCAAGCCCCTTTTGGGGGAGATGTCCATCCCGTCGGAAGGGCCCAAGGTGCCGGGGGCCGTGGCGCTCTGCCGCCGGGGGGTCCACTGCCCTGGGATGCGCTACAAGCTCCTCCAGGAGGGCGACATCCAGGTCTGCGTCGTCCGGCACCCACGCACTTTCCTCAGCAAGATCCTCACCTCCAAGTTCCTCCGACGCTGGGAGCCCCACCATCTGACCCTGGCCGACCACAGCCTCGCTTCTGCCACGGTGAGTCCGCACCACTGCTAGGATCACCGGACTGGTCCTTTCCGGGCCTCATTCCCACTACCTTTTAAACCAGATCGCAATTCAGTTTGAACCGATTCAAACGGCCCTGGTTCCCACTTAAATCGTTTCGCTGAAGCAGTTCGGCAAGGGGGGCCATGCGCCAGATCCATTTAACCCGCAGCTGATTTTTCCTGGATCTTTTTCACCAAACCGGTTCAACGCAAGTGCGAACCGCAAGCGGATCGGAATCAATTCAAATTTGCTGGAGCCGAATCGTGTTGAATCGATTCATTTGTGAATGCGAACCACAAGTGGGTTATTTTGATGACAGAAAATGTGATCAGAGCAAATGTAGTGTAAACCACGATCTGATGTCGAATTGATCCATCGACTCGGATCACACACCAATTTATCTGTCAGTGGGAATGAGGCCCTGGGGTCATTTATGCTCTTGTTGGGTACCTTCGGGTCCTTTCCGACTCTTGACCCTGTGGAGGGTCTTCTTGGCCACTTTCTTCAGAGGGGTCCTTTTGGCTTTGCTTTCCTCTGAAGCTGAGAGAGTGTGTCTTGGCCACTTTCTATGGCTAAGAAGGATAGGGATTAATTAATCCTTTCTAAATACTTTGTTGCATATCTACAAGTTATTCCTGCATTACAACAACCCTGTTAGGGGTTTTCTAGGCCAGTTGCTTCACAGGAAGTGTGGTTTGGCCTTCCTCTGAGGCTGAGATAGTGTGACTTGGCCCCAAGTGGATTTTCATGGCTGGGCAGGATAGGGATGAATTCAGAGCTTTCCCTTCCTAAATTCATTGTTGCATACCTGCAAGTTATCCCTCCTTTATGACAACCCTATTATGGGGAGGGGTCAAATTGCGTTAATTCAACAGTGTAGATGCACCCAGAAGAAGGAGTCTGTTGCAGAAACTCACAAATGCACAACACCAAGACTGCATCCGTACTGCAGAAATAATCCGGTTTGACACCACTTTAACTGCCATGGCCTGGTGCTGTGGAATTCTGGGAACTGTGGTTTGTTGTGGCACCACAGAATTACATAGGATTGAGCAATGGCGGTTAAAATGGGGCCAATCTGGATTATTTCTGAAGTGCGGGTGCAGCCTTGGGGTTGTGCGTTTGTGAGTTTCTGTGAATATGAATTGGTGGTGCATGATAATATTTTCTTTTGGAGGGGAAAGGGTTTAATTTTCCTTTTGAAATAATCTTCCTCTGCTTTGACGAAGGACTGTGGATGTGGGATTTAAAGAGAGAAATGTAAAAGCAAAATGCATCCTGCATTGTATTGTATTGTGTTTGCTATGCAAAGCGCTGAGCAAACTTTACAGTGCTCTATAAATAAATGTTAATAATAATATTAATATTGCAGGAAGTGGAGGAGAATCACACCTTTTGGCTTGGGCTGCATTGACACTGCAGGATTAATCCGGTGTGACACCGCTTTAACTGCCAGGGTTCCATGCTATGGAATTCTGGGAATTGTTGTTTGTTGTGGAGTCACACCGGATCATTCCTGCAGTGTGGATGCAGCTTACGAGTAAATAAAATGGAGAGCTTTTAACGACAACAGCAACAACAACAGTGATAGTAATGATAATACAGTGGGCCCTTGGTGTCCATTGGGGAAACCCCCTCCCATAGATACCAAAATCCAGGGATGCTCAATTCCTATTAAATACAATGGCACAGTAAAATGATGTCCCTTCTATAAAATGGCAAAATCAAGGTTTGCTTTTTGGAATTCATATACAGTCAGCCCTCCGTTTTTGCAGAGGATCTGTTCTGGACCCCTCCGTGAAAATGGAGACTCATTGATATTCAAGCTCCATAGGCATGAATGGGGTGCATGCCCACGAGTGTGTGCAGGGTGTGCGCCACAGTGGCGCACCCCATTGAAATTAATGGAGGTCGCCTCTCTGAAGATCTCAAGTCTGTGAGAATGGAGAGGCGACTGTATTTTTAAAATATCTTTGGTCCATGGACGGTTGGATCTGTGGATAAAGGATCCATGGATATGGAGGGTAACAAAAATACAGCTCAGCTCTGGGGTCACATTTATTTAGAGCATGGTGTAGTGGTATAGAAAGGATGCTAGGAGTGGAATCGACACTCAGAAAGGAGGGTGATCTTGGGTAAGTCACATTCTCTCAGCCTCAAAAGAAAAGCAAAGACAAACCCCTCTGAAGAAATTCTGCAAGAAAACACAGTGATGGAGTCGCCATAAGTCATAAATGACCTGAAAGCACCCAACAACAGCAATATCCTGGATAAGTAAAATGAAAGGTCTGGAGATCTCTCTTGGCCCAGGAGATGGAGAGGAACAGAATTTGAAGAACCTTTTCCGAAACCTATAAGATCTTGTCTTTAGCCAAAAGAATATCCATGGGATGCTTGGAGCAGAAAATCATTGAGTGTCTTTCTTCCTACACTTCCGGCATCAATTATTATATCCTTCCAAAGAAGCTTTTGGGTTGATAATGAGAAATCTATCAGTCTGTAGTTGTGCAAATTTAGTAATTTGTTGCTCGATTATTGACTTGTTCATATTTGCAGAGAGGCTTTGAATCTGGTTTTCATGGAGAAATTGGCTTTTGGGAAGGGATTTGAAAGGAATGACATTGCATGACAGATTTTGTATGGGGTTTGAAATATATGTTTGTGAAACTAGGTGCTGCAGCAGTTCTGTTTTTAATATCTTAACGTTTGTTTTTAACTGTACTGGAAAAGGTCAAGTGGCGGGAGGGGGGAAATAGCAAAAGACAACTTTGTGGAAATGTGGGATCCGTTTACATCCCACGTTCCAGACTTAAGAGTGGGATTGTGGGATGCTTTGAGCCGCAGTTCTCAGAGAAAGGCAGGATGCACATCAAATGAATGCATAGAAAATACTGAGTTGGGTAGGCCAAGGGTCTGAGTCAGTATAAAGTCAACTTATAGCCAAGTATATACAGTACTTGTTTAATGGTGTCACAGCATTGTAAAGCATTGCATTTTTATTTATTTGAATTTCTTACTGAAATCTGGCTGTGGGATGCTTTGAGTCTCAGTGCTCAGAAAAATGCAGGATGCAGATCAAATGGATGCATATTAAATACTGAGTTGCGTAGGTCAAGGGTCTGAGTCAGTATAAAGCAGCTTCCAATTGCAGAAAGGCTGTTGGAAGAATACAGATCTTGCCTGTAGAAAGTCTCAGTTGCTGAAACTCGAAGGCTAATATCAATATCAATCACAGTAGACAGCACCGGTCTAGAAAAATGAACGGTTCGGCTTGTTCCAAGGTAGAAGCCTTCATTCTTTAATTTAAGAAATCCTCAAATTTAAGGCATACTGGAGGCTGTTCAGTTCTGTTAGGATCCAAGGTAGTTTTGCCACTGGTTTAGGAGGCTATGGCTTGTGCTTTTCCAATGGAGCTGTTTTTTGTAACGCTGTTGTCAGTGTGGCATATATAAATCATGGCACTACATAGTTTCCTGATCTGCTTTATTGTTGTGGCTGTTCTTTCTCATAATACCAAGAGGCTTGGAAAAAAGGTCACACACAGCACACGTGTGGGATGTTCCATTCCTCTGCAAGGGCAAATTAATAATAATAATAATAATAATAATAATAGACTTTGTAACCATGAGCTGCTGCTGTTTCTGTTTTGTTTTTGTTTCAGTGCCGGATGTCTCAATAGAACAAGGTAATGTTTGCAAACTTTGGTCTCGGAGATAACTGCTTGCAGAGGGACATACCTTCATTTCTCCCTCTGGGTTAACTGAAGTTTTGTAAAGTGAATACACAGGAGGCTAGACATTGGTTTATTTGTAAAGGACGAATTACAGTCTGCATCTGAAGTTGCGTATCAAACTAATAAACACTAACCTATAGCAACATTTAAAAAAAATATGTGTGTGTGTTGCAATTTGTAGATTTTATTTTGCTATACAGTACTGTATGTGGTTCACCTCTTCCCCTTTTTGTGCTCACAATTCCATGAAGCCAGGCTGAGAAAGAATGGTTAGCATTAAGTAGTCTAATGTATTTCAGTGTATGGTTCAGTAAGGACTCGAACCTGGTTCCTCCATGTCTCATTGTACCCTTTAAGTCTGGACCTTGCTACCAAAGTATTCCTTGTATACCTAAATCTGAACCTCAAGTTTCACTTACTTCATGGACAGCAACAGACATTTTCCACCCAAGGCACTTATTCTTTTAAAGAGTCTTGCAGATTGCCCTTAGGAAAATATTTTCAAGCCTGCTTTAAAATAAGAGGAGGAGATGGAGCTATCTGGGATTGAATTCGGGGCCTTCTGCACGCCAAGTATGACTTCTACTGTACTTTGGCTTCTGTATACAAAATATGACCTATACTACAGAGCTGCGGTTGTCTTCTAGAGCCATGGATGTCTCTGGATGAACTCAGGATTTTGTGAAAGACAGCCAGCTGAAGGCTGGTTTCTTTGCGCCAGGCCACCACTTGATGGACTTCAAACCTTGAAGATGAAAAATTGTATGTATGTACAGTATGTATGCCCCTTCAAGTCACCTCTTGACTTATGGTGACCCCATAAATTTCATAGGGTTACCTTAGGCAAGAAAGGCTCGGAGGTGGTTTGGCCAGTTCCTTCCTCTGAAACGAAGCCCACAGCATTGGTAGTAGACATTGGTAGTCTACTGTTAGAGACTACTAACCAGGGCTGACCTTGCGTAGCTTCCAAGATCAGACATGATCTGGTGCATTTAGGGTAGTTCGACCCTGTAGTTGGACATTAATTCTACCTTAAACATGATGGCTTTCAACAAAATTAGTACCTACATCCTACTGTGACTCTTCCTATTTTGAGCACTCAAAGGCTGATAAATCACCAGAAGTTGATACCTGTGTGGTATGAAGTAAGGGATGACTTCAATGAAAAGTATTGCTTGAGTCACCATTGGGTGATGATACATACTTTCCAACATGATACAGATTTAAACAAAAAAAGAACAGGTGTGTGTTTGTGACTGTGTATAGACACATAGGATGGATTAGTGGACTCCATCTGGTAATGCACATGGCTGGAAAGTCTGCATTGTTTGCTCTAGACTGCATTCATTTTCTCAGCAGTGATGCTATCCTTCAGTGGATTCAACAAAACAAGATAGTGATTGTTTTGTGTGTGTGGTGTGTGTGTGTTTGGGTAAAGATATTAAAGAAGACAATTGCAGTTTTCTTGCCTAAGTTGCCAACTGTTCAAAGCATACCTCAGCAGCAGCGGTGTGTGGAATGGCACGGTGTGTTGGCATTCAAGTGTTTGCATGGCAGTGGCAAAATGCTCTCACCCAGAGAGTTGATCGCTAGGGTTGAGAGCCAGTGTGATGTAGTGGTTGGAGTGTTGTTGTGTGCCTTCAGGTTGTTTCGGATTTATGGGAACCCTAAGGCGTTCTATTTATCATGGGGCTTTCTGGGACTGAGAGTGTGTGATTTCCATGGCCAAGTAGAGAACTGAGCCCGGACCTACAGAGCCATAGTTCAAACCACTGTTTCACACTAGTTCTCCTATACAAGGCTTACCTGATGTGCTTGTTTAAATTCTCATGTGCATCTTGTTAGTTTTGGATGAAATGTTTGCTGAAACATATTGAGCTGCTCTTATTTTTTTGTGGTGCAGAAACCTATGCTTAATTTCCTCATGTTATTTCTACCTCTGGTGCCACATTTTCTGTAACAAAAAAAAGGTCCTGCCCAAGGATGTATCTGTTTCCTTGACTGAGATATACCTGTACATTGAGAGCCTGGGAAAAAAGCATAGATAGGGTGAAAGTATGCTTTCGCTAGCAATAATCTGGAAGACCCTGTATCTGTGATTACTGAGGACATGACATGCTTTCGCAGTCACGGCAAAGTTATCCATTAACCTCCCCCAAGGAAGCAAAAAGTGGACATTGATACAGTGTTTTTAGTTTCACTTCTGCAGCGTTATGGGAAATGAAGCTCGGAGATAGCAGGGGAAGCTGGTGAAATCAGAGTAATACTACTCTACAATCCAAAAAGCAAACCTGGATTTTGCTATTTTATATAAAGGGCACCATTTTACTCTGCTGTTGTAATGAGTGGGACTTGAGCATCCATGGATTTGGGTATCCATGGGTTGCTGAGCCAAACTCCAGCGGATACCAAGGGCACACTGTATGTCTATTTGGTAGAAAATGTGACTGGTAAAATTTCACAGACACTTGTGATGTAGTGATTACAAATTTGATATCAGCTGCAAGTAAATACAGATTCAAAGTCTTGGCTAGCATAACCAATGGTGATGGGTTACTTGGAGTTACAGTCTCCAAACGTTTCAGTGGCACCAGTTGCCTATGCCTTTTCTACACCTTTGGTCCTTGTAGAAGAACATCTCCAGCGACTTTTTGGAAAGGCCGATCGGAAACAGACCTCCTCAAAACTGCATGAAAACACTTCCAGGAAGAAACCCTAAGAGCTGCAAGTGCAACTTGCTCTCAAAAGTATACAAATTCGGTCAGTTTAGCTACACGATGTCCTGTGTGAGCAACATTTAGAAATTCTGTTCTCCTCATTTGACGCAAGCATCCAGGCTGAGATTCGAAAGGGCTGTGATGGTTTACGCACCATCGTCTTGTGCGTCTGCCAAGATGGAGGGAGCAGAGATCCAGCTGCACCATCCAGAATTTGTCCCTTAAAGAGCATGAGCTCATTTGTTTGCTGTCTCTAGAAGCCAAGCACCAAGGATGGAGCATATTAGCTTGCTGAATCTGAGATACAAATAGATTGCCCAGGACCGTGTGAAGTAGACTAGAGTTTCTAGTAGTTTAAAGTATTAATTTGAGGAATTGTAGTGTTCACTGCCTTGTCATCCCTGCTGGGTTTGCAAATAATTTGGATTATTTGGGAGCAAGGGAACATAGCTCAGAGCATTGTGTACTGCATGTTGTTGTTGTTGATGACGATGATGAATCTCAGCAGGTATCTCCAGTTAAAAAGGTCAGAGTTACAACCACCTTTATAGTGCTGGTTCCCAAACTTTGGTCCCCCAGATGTGTGTGTGTGTGCGTGTGCGCATGAGTGTGTGCGCGCTGATGTTTGTTTTTACTGGAATCCAAAGATCCATCTACTAGCGTCTGATACAAAACATGAATTCTGAATCCAGGAATTGGCTTTGAATGCCAACTGAATGGGTGTGTTTTTTGTTTGTTTGTTTAAAACCACTTAATCCCAAAATAGAGATTGCAGACTGAGCATGGAAGTTAGAACTAGAGTAGAGCACACTCTCCAATATTTCACAGATGAAAATGGGACGTTTGTGCCCAAGACTGTGGTCAAGATGGCGAAAGTTATCCACAAGGAAGAACACAACAGTCAAGAGAAGCTGCAGCAGTCTGCTTTTGCCTGAACCTACTGGGAAAGGCAAGATTCTCCTCCTCTTTCTACTTTCAGTTGAGCGCAAACTACTTTTGCACCTTGAACTCTGTTTGCAACAACTGAAGTAAGCTGGGGACAAAAGTGGAAACTGGGAAGAAAAGAGAGAAACGGGGACTTTTAAAAAGCAGCTGAAAAGGTGAGATAGGAAGGATTAAATGGACAACGGAAAAGTATTTTAGAGTGCAGATCCATTCCAGGTTCAGCCTAAATGATCTACATTTCAGTAGTACAGCTGGCTCTCAGTATCCGATGATTCAAGCAGCCACGGCTTGAATATATTGTATAAATATATTAAATTCCAAAAAGCAAAGCTTGATTTCCCCCATTTTATATAAGGGACGCCATTTTACTATCCGTTGTATTCAATGGGACTTGAGCATCCGTGGATTTTGGTATCCATGGGGGGGTCCTGGAACCAAATCCTCGTAGATACCAAGGGCCCACTGTATATTTTAGGATTGAGGAGTCATTACTATTATTAAAACAATTGAGTATCAATAATCCTTACAAATCTACTGAAGATCATCTAGAGATCTACTACCTGTGCCTGGAGCATTGTCCGAGAGTCTGGTATGCGCGTATGTACAAGCTGTTACACAGGACAACAAAGTCTGACTAAATGGGAAAAGAGTGGCTGGTTCTCCTGTATTATTCACCGGTGGAATATTAGCTTTGTGTTTCGTTCTGTTCATATTACGACACTCGAACAGGTTAGTTTGCTTTCCTGGTTCAGTATACCCGCCCAGCACCCATAGCTGAGAATATAGTCTCCCTGTTTTCATGCTGCAACAAAAGGTGGTGTGTAACAGAAGAAAGCAAATCAAAGCTTTCTTTCAAACTGGAAAATTAAACCCCTTGAACTGTTTCTCTAGGAATTAAGGTTTGTAAAACCTGGTGTACTGGAACATCACACGCGATAACAACGAAAAATGCTTGAAGGTAGTGGCGACTAGAGACGAGACACTGTGTTCTCTTACTAAATATATGGTAGGAAGTGTACTGTAATTTTCCAAGATTTCGTATGGTTTTGTTTTGTTTTTTGCCAAGCTGCTGTAAGTGAGTCAACTCAAACTGAACCCTCAAATGGAGGAGCGAAGTTTGAAATACAGTGATCCCTTGCTATCTGTTAGGGTTTGGTTCCAGGATGCCAAAATCTGTGGATGCTCAAGTCCAATTAAATACAATGGCATCGTAAAATGGTGCCCCTTATATCAAATGGCAAAATAAAGGTTTGCATTTTGGAATTTGGAATATATTCAAGACATAGATGGTTGAATCCGTGGATAAAGAATCCATGGATATGAAGGGCCAACTGTATTTGAAGGATGATTGGGTAAACGCTTACAGTAACACTGGTGATAAATCAAAATAGGGATGACGCCACTGTTTACCAATTGCCACTTGAAGCCACTGCCTCACTGTCCTAACAGTAGACCCAGCCCAGCACTAGTCTATCCAATAAATTCATAAAGGCTTGCATCTGTATTTGTTTTATCCTGATGCCATTTCTCCACTGTAAAGATCAATTTACAGCTTTCCCCCCCGCACACAGCAGCTATAAAATGTAGGTTCAGGAAGGTCCTATGTTCCAAACAGTGTTCTTCGAAACGATCAAAGGATCACTCGAATCAATTCAACTCTGAATTTGTTCCAAATTTTGCAATATTTATTTATTTTATTATTTAGGTTTATTTATAATTTCTATGCCACTCCCGATCACATTAAGTCTTACACTGAAATGCAATGATAAAATTAAATAGTTGCAGTTTAAAAACAGACACCCCCCCCCCAAAAAAAATCTTGACGGTTGTTGAAAAAGAAAAGCCTATGTAGGATAAGAGTAAATCAGATTGGAAGCAAAGAGAATTTCACAACTTGGGTGCTACTACCAAGAAGGTCCTTTCACATGTTTTGGATTTTGTAAAACTCCAAAGCAGATTTGCCCATAAAAAAAGAAGCAGGAGCATTATTGCAGTTGTGTTGATCTTTGCTCCGGATGGTATTATCTTCCAATAGTGCAAATGCAAAAGGGACCAATATACCTCTGGTTTGTCTATCCCCGGAACAGGAAACATATAGTTCCAACAGGTATTATTGGAAGGCATCATCCACAGCCAGCATAGCTAGTGATGAGAATGATATGAGATGTGGCGCCTTTTGCCTAATTTGGGACTTTGAGTGGCTTACAGCAAAACATAGGCATGGTTAAAATACACGATGTACTTAAACTTAAAAAGAAATTTAACTATCAGTAAAATAAAATAAAAACCAGCCACAACAACAACAAAAAATTAAATCAGCAAATAAAAACCCAGCACATTAAACCTAAAAAATTCACCTTAAAAAGAATTCATCTTACTTCTGGGATAAAAAGGTTGTTAACTGGATTCAGAAAGATAAGAAGGAGGATGCCACATTAAATTCTCTGGGAAGGGAGTTTATTGATATTATTATTATTTATTGTTTTAGAGCGTGGGAACAGTCACATTCCCATAAAGTGTACCAGGGTAATGGAAGAGACAGAAGGGCCTCCCCAAAAGATCTTAAAACATGGGTAGGTTAATGTTGGAGAACATGTCCTGCATTCCTGATGCAGCCTCTTGAGATTCTGACCCTATGCAAGAATTAGTCAACCTTTTCAGCATCTTCCTTTTAGAGAGAGCAAGACTCGGTGCAAGAGAGACAGAGATCCTGTGGGTTGTATGTTTAGGAAGATTGTGTTCAGTCCCTGGCATCTGTTGCCTTTCACCCAACAAGTTTAGACAGAAGTTCTGCTTGAGAGCTGGCTCTGAGATGGCAGGGTTAATCATGGGCAACAACGCCGTGCCAGATGTGTCACTGGATTGACTCAGGTGAGCATCTCTCTTTCCATTCCCTGTCTTGCTTGTAAAGTTCAAATGATAACAAGTGTTTGCAAAGGGCACGGCAGAAGTATATAACAATAAGTAGTGTTTGCACATTGCAACCAGATGTACGTGGCGTGAGACACTTAATGATGTGAGTGAACACCTTGGCACATTCAGCACTGTGAGCAATCACAATGTAGGGTGAGGCCGTGAGCGCTGCGCACTGCAGGTAACCCTTGGAATGAAATGATAAGCAACTTGATAAGCAAAGCCAGAGAATGCTCCTTTTGTTTATTTGTTTGTTTGTTTGAAAGAAAACTCTTTCCCCAGTCAACATGGCCAGTGTCTCTTTCCAAGGTCTGAGCTAGCGTCATTCTGCCCTGGACAATTGGTGGCTCATTGGAAGAGCGCATGATTAGCATCCAGAAAAATCTCCGATTCAATCTCCAACATCTTTCGTTGATATATTTGCTATTTATTTGCCAATATGGGGCAGAATTCAACATGCACTGCTTAGTTGTGCAACTGTAGTGTATGACGGAGCAAACCAGAGGTCATTTTTGGATTTAGAATGCCAAATCCTTATAAAACCAGCATACATTTAAGTTTTTTATGACCCTCAGTTTTGCAGGCCCTCCTCTCCCTATAGACTGAGGCAGGGAACAACAACGGATTAAAATACAACATATGACATGGTGGAAATCACATAAATCATGTAAAAACACATGGGATCAGTTGAAACAACATATAAAACCAATGCTTATTAAAACAATCAATCCATATTTTAAAATCCATAAGTGAGTTGGTTAAAAAAACCCGATGGCATTGTCCTGTGATTCTTTGTCGCATCCAGTAAGTTGTACAGATGATATGTGGCTGTGTATGTGTGTGTTTGTGAGCATGGCAGAGGGGGCTATGTTTGCTTTGGTTCCCATTTGGTTTCTGTGGAACGGCTGCAGGGAGCAGCAGCTAGTTTGCTTTTGTTGGGATTTTCCGGCCGTCTTCATAGCCGACATGGGCCTCCTTTTCCAGAAACCAAATCTAATCCACTTCCTTTAAGTCAGCCGTGGGGAGTCTTGGCATCCAGAGTGCGTGGGGCTGCGTGGGTGGGAGAGTAAGCATTCTGGATTTGCAAGTAAATAAAGGGAGCAAGGCAAAGGGGCGAAGAGGGACAGGGGGAACAGAAACCGTAGTGTGAGTGATGGGTTTGGCTTCGTTTTATGTTTTCGCTTTCCGGCAACAGAGCCTCGGAGTGGAATGCGGGGCCTTGTCAAAGTTTGAGAAACTTCTTGGGCAACAGTGGGGCAAGAGAGCTGTTCAGATTCGGGTTCTTTGCTTGCACAGACATGTGCGGCACTGGAGAGCAGAAGGTTTATAAAGTTCTTTGAATGCGCAAGCTCTTAATGTTGACAGTTGTTGTTGCAGTGTGCCTTCAAGTTGTTTCTGATGTATGGAAGACAAGGTTTGAATCCCTGCTTGGCCACAGAAATCCCTAGGATGACATTGGGCAAGTCACACTCTCTCAGCATGAGAGGGCTGCAATGGCAAATCCCCTCTGATGAAACTTGCCATGAAAATCCCATGATGGGTTTGCCTTAGGGTTGGCATAAGTCCGAAATGACTTGAGGGCAAACGGCAACAACATATGCTGGTCTATGACCACAATAAAGAGTCTATTCTAAAGAACAACAACAACAAGGTGAACCTATAATGGAGTTTTATGAAGCTGAGAGTGTGTGACTAACCCAACGTCACCCAGTGGGTTTCCAAGGTTGAGCGGGGAATGAAACCCTGATCTCCAGAGTCATAGTCCAGTGTTGAAACCATTACACTATATTGGCTAACAGTTGGCTTCCCTTTAAAAAAGTGTGTGTGTGTGTGTGTGTGTGTGTGTTTAAATGATACAATCAAAAAGAAAAAAAACAGCAACCCAGGCTTCTCTAATCCCTTGTTTTTGGATGACTTTAGGCATTCCACCCAAATTTGCAAGTGGTATTGTTGTGTTACTCTGAGATGTGAGCGGAGGACTGCATATTTGAGTCCCATTCAAGAGAAAAGCAGGGATATAAATCAAATAAGCGAATAAACTAAAAATAGTGTTTCTCCCCTCCTGCACCCTTCTACGTAGAAAAACAGCATGTTCAAAGTGAGTCGCAATAAAAATAACCGGTAGTTTATTAGCGTTTGTCATTAATGCTGCACTGCCTCCACTGCTCAAAATGTGTGTCAAAGTAATTTGGATAAATTTTGTTAATCAAAAAACAAAACAAAAAAAACCACTCTTGTCTGTTCTCACCCCCATATTTCCAAAAATATACAATACAGGGCAAGCTGCACATGCTCAGCCCCAGAAAACCCTTGGATAGGTTCACCTTTAGGATCACCATAAGTCAGAAACAACTTGAAGGCACCCAACAGCAACAAGCAATAGCTCTCCTCTGAGGATCCAAGTGCCTTTCTTGCCTTTCTTTTTCTTTCAAGGGCAGAAAAAGTTTGGGAAGCAGGACCTCCAAGTCTGGAGCAACTTTTGCACACACACCCCAAGTGACCCAACAATTTGACAACCACTGCTCTAGCTGGAAAGTATTAATTTAAATGGGATTTGGTGAAGGAGGAATGGTGAAACTTCTATTTCAGGTTGCATTGAGTGAAACCCTATTTGTGGACCCTGCTGTGGTCACTTCTCCCTTACTGCAGAGCATCATGATGTATACGATGAAGCTGGTTTGTATACTGTCTTCTCCTTGGTCCATTTAGTCCAGTTTTGCCTGCTCTGATTGGCAGGGGCTCTCAAGAAGAGAAAATACTTGTGTAACCCTAGTGTGACAAAACCTCCGAACAAATCTTGCCAAGAAAAACCCATGTTAGGTTCACCTTACGTTTGTCATAAGTCAGAAACAACTTGAAGGCACACAACAACAACCCTTGCTATTTTTCAGCTACGTGCCAAAGTCTTGAATATTGGAGAGCATGCACCCTTTGACTAAACCAGATGATCCCTAAATTTGGTTCCTCTGATCTTGCTGGACTTCACCTCCTAGAATCCTTGGCCATTGGTGATGCCGGCTGGGACTTCTAGCGGTTGAAACAAATGATGTCTGGAGGCCCGAGTTTGGGAACCACTGAAGAACTTTGTCCTTCCAACCCTGTAACCATTTCCATGTGTTTAAAGATTAAGTAATTATTACCATATAACTATCCTTGCCCTTCCCAACTCAAAGAAATCCCACATTCATTGAAATCCAGTCCATATGTTTATTTGGCCTTTATCTGTGACTTAGGGAAGGCTGATGGATGCAAACCAAGTTGCCCAAGTTGCTCCAGCATGTAGGGGGGGGGGGGGGAAATGCCTCCATCTGATTTTGAACCCTAAAATTCATAAAAACAACACACTTGCTGTTTAAAAAGGACATGTCAAAATACATCAGCATGAAACACCCTTTTTGAGAAGGTGCCTGAGACTGTCAAACTCCAGGGAAGGAGCCAAAACAAACTGGATGCTGTGGAGCACTGGACTCTGCTGATGCTCTGGGGATTTCAGTGTGTTTTTATTTTGTTGATTCTTTTTTTGGCACGCATACAAAAGAAGAAGAAGAAGAAATCCCACTTGCACTTTTGCCTCTTTGAGGGTGTTTTCTTATTTCCGTAGCCACATGGTGTATCTCCCATCGCAAACACAAAGCAAAGTGCGGAAAGGTCAGTGCGGGGGTGCTAAACTTGGCAAAGTTTGAAGTTTAACTCCGAAAAAGCAGGATGGTGGGGAGGGGGAATGGGATTGGAAAAACGAGTGGGAACAGATGGCTAAAAATATGGATCTGGCAGCCCTTGTGGGTTGGCAAGCCCTTTCCTTGTTTTTTGCTGACAGCATCTATCACTTTTCTGTCTTTTTTGGGGTAGGAATTCATAGGCACCGCTGTTTATCTTATGTCTTAACCCCAGTAATAAACCCCTTGTTCCCCTTTGCCCCCGTTAACAAAATGTAAGTTAATGCATCTTGGAGCTGGATGGTGTGGATCTGAAATGGTGGAACCTCAGATTTGAAGAAACCTGGGAAGATTGCATTTGTTGGCTCCGTGTGTGATGGGAACAGAGACCTCTGTGTGTATATGTCTGTCCATCTGTTTATGTTTCTAAAGAATAAAACCCAGGGACAGGTTCATTCTTTCAGTTACTGCATGGCTGTGCATAAATAAAATGAACGCCATTAAAAGTTTGAATGCTTTCATGTTTTAAAAATGTAGAGAGACGAAGGCTTTCATGGCCGGCACCCATAGTTTTTTGTGGGTTTCTCGGGCCATGTGGCCATGTTCTAGAAGAGTTTATTCCTGATGCTTCGCCAGCATCTGTGGCTTTGGCATCTCCAGAGAAAAACAAACTTCCTCATTAGAGGCTGTTACACAAGTTGGATGGCCACTGGTTACTAGTTTTGACTTTGTTGTGTACGGAGCCAAAATTTCCACCGAACCAATGGGAATCAATGGTACATCAATGCTTATGTACGTATCCCATTGATTCCATGGGTCCGCTCTAATTTGGACTATCCATTGCTTTTAGATTGTTGCGTTTCATGCTGGTTGCCTGGTTGGTTGGTTGCAGATTAGATGCAGTACTATTTATGGCTGCATCTGCACTGCAGAAATAATCCAGTTTGACACCCCTTTAGCTGCCTTTGCTCAATGCTATGCGATTCTGGGAATTGTCTGTCTGTGAAACATTTAGCCTTCTCTGTGAGAGAAGTCTGGTGCCAAAACAAATTACAGTTTCCAGAATTCCCTAGCATTGAGCCATGGCAGTTAAAAGTGGCGTCAAACTGGACTATTTCTGCAGTGCGGATGCAGCCTAACTCTTAGCTCCCTGCCCTCTTAGAATCAGATGCACAAATCTGTTTTGCTTCAAATGGCAAATCCTGCCTTTTGGAAAGGAGTCCAGCTGTGTTTCAAAAATGCTGGTGAAATCTCTGTATGAGAGAAAGTGAAGCCTTCTTCCAAGTTGGGGGGGAATGAGGGAGACATCAGGAAATCCTATTGCTTTATACAGAGTTTTTTCTTCCCTCCCTTTCGCCTCTTCACTTTCCCCGTCGGTTGTCATAGAAATGTACCAGTCTGTGTCTCTCGCAGATGGATTCGAGACAAAGGGTAGCTGGGCGCGGTTGGGTCTTGTTTCAACAGCACTGTTTATGCTTGAACAGAGCCTCTGCAAAACCAGGATGCCTTGGAAGCCAGGCTAGCTATGGCCCTTAATGGTTTGCTCCTATATCAAAGTTAATACCATCATCAAAATATACTGCCCTTGCCCAAATCTTTATTTCAGGGGGAACAATACTGCTACTATCCTGTGGAATGACAACATCTGCAATTGTTATTCTCTATTCCTGAACCATCTGTATTGTGCTGCTGTTGCTGGATTTTCTCTACATGATCATAGAGTTGGAATCGTAGAGTTGAAAGAGACCCCAAAGGATCTTCCAGTCCAACCCCATTCCGCCATGCAGGAACTCACAATCAAAGCATCCCTGACAGATGGCCATCCAGCCTCTGTTTAAAAACCTCCAAAGAAGGAGATTCCAATGCTCTCCAAGGCAGTGCTTTCCACTTTCAGACAGCTCTTACTGTCAAGACGTTCCTCCCAATGTTGAACTGGAATCTCTTTCCCTGTAGTTTGCACCTATTGCGTTGTGTCCTATTCTCTGGAGCAGCAGAAAACAAGCTTGCTCCATCCTCAACATGACATCCCTTCAAATATAAAAACAGGGCTATCATGTCACCCCTTAACCTTCTCTCCTCCAGGCTAAACAAGTTCAGCTCCCTAGGTTGCTTCTCATAGGGCTTTATGGTTTTCAGACCTGATGACCCCTCCTGTTATTCTGAGCCTTCAAATAGTTTCCGACTTATGGTGACCATAAGGTGACCCTATCCTATTCTTGGCAAGATTTGTGCAGAGGAGGCTTGCCAATGCCTTTCTCCAAGGCTCGATGTGTTCAAAGATATTTATTAAAACCACAGACCCGCATGGGAAGGCCAAAATGCAATCAGTTTTGGAGTCACAAATACTTTATCCTATCTAGTGCGTTATGTGAAGGGAAGGGGTTAAAGGTTTTATATAAATGCTGTTGACATTTCTGCATCTAAAGGGAAGTGAGGCCTTCTCCCTGGTTAAAATGAGGAAGACTTCAGGAAGGGAACTGTCAGTGCTGAAGAGCACAAAAGTGCAACTTGTTGAGTTTGTTTCATGTTCTGCCTGCGTATTTCGAGCTTGCAGTTGCTAATGTTTATTTCAGGACTGAGCAAAGTCCAGTGACAAAAGCAAAATAAAATGCACCCTTCCTTTTTGCACTTCCATGCCTCCCATCACCCCAAAGTCCCGGGTCCCCTAAAATGCTTTTAAAAAGTTAAACAAACAAGTAACAATTCAGAATGTGATATAATGCCTTCTGGTTCCTATAAAAGCAGACCCTTGATGCCCCTGCAAGATGGGCCAAAAATCAAATTAAAAAGTCTAAACCAGAAGTAAACATCTGTTCACTTCCAGAACATATTTTTGGTGAAAATATGGTGATGGAGCTTGATAGGAAAGTGTAATAAGAAATAGCCCCACCACAACTGTTCTCCCCATTTTATTGTTTTATAATGAGGAGGGAATTTGTGGGGTTGTTTCTTTGTTGTGGGCCAGAAAATAAATGTATGTTGGTGTCAAGTAAACTTTGACTTAAGAGCCAGCATAGTACAGTTGTTTGAGTGTTGGAGTATAACCCTGGAGATCAGCGTTTGAATCCTAGCTTGGCCATGTAAACCCACTGGGAGATCTTGGGAAAGTCTTGGTCTCTCAAGAAATTTGCCAAGGAAATCCCATGATAAGGCCGCTCTAAGTCAGAAATGACTTGAAGGCACACAACAACAACAGACTTTGACTTACTGTGGCTCTATGAACGAGAGACTCCTAGAGATCTTGTTATTATAAATTCAGAGCTGTGGGCTTCTTGGTTGCATCAATCCATCTGAAATGTGGTCTTTTTCTAATGCCTTCCACTTTATTGGGCATTATCATCTTTTGCATTGAGTCGTCTTATTTCAGAGTCCAAAATACAATAGATTCAGTTAAGTCATTTTGGCTTCAGGCGTGGTTTGCTCTCAGATTCATTGATTTGTCTGTTGGAAACCAATGGTATCTATAGACTTCTCCTCCCGCACCAACTTTCCAATGAGATTATTCCCTTTCTATCAGTTTCCTTCACTGTTCAGCTTTCGTAGCCATGCAGAGAAATCAGAAATATTATGGCATGAATAATCCTGATTTTAATATCCACTGATGCATCTTCACTCATGAGAATCTTACCTAGGTCCTACATAGCTGCCCTTTGAATCCTAGTCTTCTTCTGATATCTTGATTACCGTTTCCATTTTGATTTATGACTGAGCCAAAGTATAGGACATGCGTTGATTTTACTATTCCCTCTCATCTTTTGGTAACTTTTGAAAAACAACAACAACCCTGAAATTGAATTATTATTCATCTTTACGGTTGGGCAAATGTGCCAATTTTGTTTTCTCTTGGGTTCGGATTCTGCACACAGATTTTGCAGATCCCTGTATAAAATAAAGTCGATTTCTGTGCCACTTGTAGGAAATGTTGGGATGAGTGTTGAGAGATAGCTGCTTTTTCCTGACCTGAACGGTGCGTGTAACAGGTGGCTAAAGAATATTAAGAGATCGGTGTTTTGTGATTTCTGCTATGTAAACTAAATTGCTTGGCGCAAGCTGGGATCAAGTGAACATGAATGGTGAGCAGAAGGAAGGGGCATGGGGAGACCTTAAGGGACCTTCCTGAGCATGTGGCAAATGAGGCCACAGGAAACGCTGCTCCGCAGGCGCTTCTTGCTAATGAAACTGCTTTAAAGACTCCTTTTACCTGGGTCTGTTTTGAATGTTGCTAAGCCTCCAAACGGTCGCTCCAGCATTAAACACATCTGTGCTGGCTTTGCTCTTGATCCCAGGTTTGTTTCTGTTTTGATTTTCGCTTGTTGATCGTTTTTGCCTTACATGCCCTATTTTGAAATGTTGTTGGAAGTCTGAACTTTCGGTGGCAACTCAGTAGTGCTTTTGTTTTATTATTGGGGAGCAGGAATGCTTTTTTAATAATAATAATAATAATAATAATAATAATAATAGTAATAATAATGTGGAGTCGAAGGCTTTCATGGTCGGCATCCCTAGTTTTTTGTGATTTTTTCGGGCATATTTGTCAAATCCATTTACAAAACTACCATTGCCCGAAAAACCCCATGTCCTAGAACAGTTCTCCTAGGACAGTGATGGCGAACCTATGGCACATGTGCCAGAGGTGGCACTCAGAGCCCTCTCTGTGGGCACATGTGCCATCGTCCCAGCACAGAGTTTGCCAAAGTTTGTTACTAGAAAGCCAGAGGGACATGGCACTTTGCGATAAATAAGTGGGTTTTGGGTTGCAGTTTGGGCACTCAGCCTCAAAAAGGTTCACCATCACTGTCCTAGGACCTAGGAATCCAATAGACTGCAAGTCGAAGAGGTCTCTCCAACAGACCACAAAAAATATTAAAAAATGAAAAACAAACTAGACAATTAAAGATATTTTTTTATAATTTTTATTAAACTTAAACTAAAACCTAGGCCATTTTATTTCTGAGCCTTTGCGTGGGTTTTAACCGTCTCCGAATAAAAGCAAAAGCAGTATTAAAATTTGCTGGGAGGGGATTGGGATTGGATTTAAATTCAAGTTTGGTTTCTTCAGTTATTCCCACTTTCGGCAGACAAGGCCTTTTTCGTTCCACGCTTTTTACTGTTCTGGGTCAGGCTGGTCCTGTGAAAACCAAAGCGAAATGGTGAGTGAAATAAGAAGAAGATGAGTTTTAGGTACAGGAATATTTACCTCTTCTTTATCTTTTTGAAAGAGAGTGATCATAAAGAATGATGACAATTAACAGAATAGGTCAACAAATGTTATGAGATTTAAAGCTAAGGAAACAATGGAAGTTTTGTAAATTGTTTTGACAAATCGCATGAACCATTAGCATTCTTATTTTAAATTTATTGTGAAATGTATAATATAAAATTATTATTATTATTACTTAAAAACGAAGAAGAAGTAGGAGGAGTCTGATACCTGTTCTGGCATTTCCACTTGGTTTCTTTCCTCTTCTTGTGGTGGACGCTCTCTTAAACCTTCTAAAGCTGCCTCCTGACGCTGCCTTTCACAAGCTTTCCTCAATTCTGGAATAATAATAATGATAATAATAATAATAATAATAATAATAATAATAATAATAATAGTAATAATGCTTTCATTCCACATACTGATCAGAAGTCAAGCTGCAAATGTGGAGGAGGAACCGAGTTGTTAGAAAGGAAGGTGTGACGTACCGGCATTTTCCCTCATCAGCCTCTCATTGTGGTCTTCCGCGAATCTGTTCAGGAGCTTGAAATACTCTTTCAACAGTTTCCTTTTTTGAGGAGCATGTTTGAGGCACCAGTCATACATTTCCTCAGCCATGAGGATGGATCTGAAAAAAGAAAACAAGATGGAATAGATTGCAATGTTCAAATCTTCAATAGTTGGAGTGATTCACGCGCCTTTTTTCATTCCGTCGTCTGCTTTGCAACCAACGCGATCCATTCCCACTGAAAGAAAGGAGTTGGTCTTCCTCCTCTGAGGCTGAGAGAGTGTGACTTGACAGTGGTCACCCAATGGCCAAATGGAGGATTCGAACCCGGCTCTCCAGAGTCAGAGTCCAATGCTCAAACCGCTAGGCCACCAAGCCCTTTGAAAACGTTGCTATTGTTTTAAACGGTCGTTTTGAATGGATGTTAGAGCCAGTGTGGTTTGAGTGTCAGACTACGACTCTGGAGGAGACCAGGGTTCGAATTCCCGCTCAGCCACTGGAAGACCTTGGGCAAGAAGCCACCTTTTCTCAGCAATGATGCTGAGAGACCAATTGGGTCTGTAGCAGTTCATTCTGCCTCCTCTCCATGTTTTTCTTGCCATCCTTTCTTCAACTATTATTTCTAAAGAGGGGAGAAATTGCTCTTTGGTGCCAAAACCTGGCCAGCTGGTAGTTGAAGAAGCCACTCCAATGGGCTCTCTTTCAGCCTGGTTTTCCCAATTCTCTTTTGCCTTTACGATAATGGGGTGAGAATTATATCATCTCTCCTCCAGATAAGCAAAGGGGCAATGATGTGGTGGGTCAGGATCCCTCACCTAGGAGTAACGGAGATTGAGAGATGATGGCCCAAGGCGGATAATGCGCTTGGGAGAAGTGTAGAGGCTTCCAAGGCACAAGATGGATGGAGAGGTCGGCAGTTGTTGCTTGCCGCACTGTCCCTTAGGAAGACAGTTAAAACAGTTAAGCGATGACCGTTGACCAAGAACATCCAGAGATCTGGAACTCCATGGCATTCTGAGTGGATGTTCATCCAATAGCAGTAGAGGATATGGTTCTTTTTCTAACCTCAGCTGAAGATGACTTGAATCTGGTTTTGTAATGTAACTACTGTATTCCTAAGTAATGCTTGAAGGAAGGTACCTTCTTGGACAAGATCCCCTTTCGCTAATGTAACATTAGTTGCCAAGAATAAAAGCATTCTTGAAAGATCTTTTCCATGTGTCCACATTCTTTCCGCATGCCTTTGCACATGTGTGTGCGCGCATGTCCATGTATGTAGGCTTCTCATCTCCCATGAGATAAGGAAGCAATAATAGTTATTATTATTATTATTATTATTATTATTTCTACCCAGCCTCTCCAACAAGATTGAGGTGACATCAATAAAATCCATACAGGACAATCAAATAAAATCCCACAACCCCCCCTTAACCCCAAATCAACAACAGTAAGCAGAAACATAACAATAACTAAAATTAAAATGCAATTAAGATAACTGAAAATGATTACTAAGTCCAAGAAATAGGGCAGTCAATGGATAGTCAGTAGGACTATCTTTAGCTTGCATTCATGTCTTTTCTAGCGAGTTATGCTTTCTCATGTGGCGACCAAAGGACAGTCTGGCCTCCATATCCATGGCTTGAAAATATTTTTAACATATCAAAATTTCAAAAAGCAAAAATCACTGAGTAAATCAGTAGGGAGTAGTAGCGAGATCGAATTTGGGAGTCCCCCCTCCTACTCAAGAGCAGGAGGCAGGAACTGAGTGTTACAGATGGCAACTTAAAAAGCTGGCTTGTGGTTTTGGGACTGGATTTGGCTTTGGGGGCTTCAAGAGAAATGCCTGGATAAACAACACCAAGACATTTATTTTCCCTTTGTTGTTGTAATAAAAGCCATAGGGAGCACAGTCAGAAAAGCGGTAACTTCGGTTGTTTCCTTTTCCATGACGCTTCTCTTCCATGAAGAAGAGAAGAGAGCCTCACATTGCTGCTTTAAGGTAAAATTGCCATTTTATACAAAGCCAAAGGCTATTTTGAGTTGTGATTGCCCCATCAAACAAGGTTCATGTATGTGAAGACAAAGGCTTTCCTGGCCGGCATCCATAATTTTTTGTGGGGTTTTCAGACTATGTGGCCATGTTCTAGAAGAGTTTATTCCTGATGTTTTGCCAGCATTTGTGGCTGGCATCTTAGAGAAGATGTTGGCGAAACCTCAGGAAGAAAACTCTTCTAGAACATGGCCACAGAGCCCGAAAAACCCACAAAAAACTACTACTACTACTACTACTACTACTACTACTAATATAATAATAATTTCTTACCCACCTCTCCCCATGGATCGAACCGAGTGACAATCACAATTAACAAACAACATCCGTTAAACACACATATAAATTTAAAAGGACAAATAAAATGGACACATATTAAAACAATCCACATTTAAAATTCACAGACTAGTCTTTAATGTTCTTTTAAATTTAGACAGCATCTTCAGCTGTTGACTCTCTTTGGCAGGTCATTCCACAGTCTAAGGGGAGCTGAAGAGAAGTAATAAGGGAAGAATGGCCCCATACAGACAGGCCAAAATAAAGCTGCTTTGTGTCACTTTGGAGGTATGCTGTTTAAATGATGCATGCGCCCTAAGAATCTGGAAGCTGTGCCAAAGCTGCGCTCCGGTCTTTAGGACTGGATTGTGGCTTTGGCGTGGCTTCTGGACTCTTAGGATGCATGCAACATTTAAACAGCATACTTCCAAAGTGATCCGAAGCAGTTTTATTTTGGCCTGTCTGTGCGGAGCCATAGTCTCTTTATGGGTATTTGCTGGTCCCATTTGTTCTTTAAAAATGATTTGAGTGTTCCTGTTGAGGAAGAACCATTTCCTCCTCGACTGACACTCTCTTAGTGTATGGGAAAGTTCAGAATCTGTTGTGAAAAGCTTCCTCATTTCACTGCAAAGGAAAAGCAAGAACCTGATGAAAACAATCTCTGCTTGCCCTTTGGTACTTCTCTGCAGTTAGGCTTTCTTTAGACCTGTGCTTCATTTAAATATTGAATGAGTGAATTTATTACGGCATACATCCAGCATAAAGCAGATGTAAATGGATAGCATAGTCTACTCTGAAAGTGATGTCTGTGCAACACTGTCAAGCCAAAGTCTTCCAAATCCTATAATGTGAAGTCTTTTCACCGAAGGTTGAAGAGATGAACTGGGGACTTTGTACCTGTAAAGCTTGCTGGGTCTTTCATCTCTTCTGTGCAGACCATTTTTGGATCCTGCCTGATGTCTTCTGGAGGCATTTATATTGTCCAGCCTATTATCACCTCCAGTTCTGTCGCGGTTTCTTTATCTCTATGCCCTGCTGTGCTGGGCTTCCTTGTTGCTATAATGCTTCTTGCAATTTAAAATAATAATAATAATAACAACAACAACAACAACAACAATAGATTCCCTCTGAGTCTTAAATAATCAATATGCATGCATGCACGTTTTGAAGTTGCATTATCCAATGAGATACAGCTGGGTTTCATGCTTATGGCTTTCTTTATGGAGAGGGAGAGACCCATTAAAAACAGTGTTTGCAGTTCTTCAAAATGTGGCTTCCTATGACTACATGTGATTGTCAGTCATTCTAGGCTGAGCCTTTTCTTCTGATCTAATGGTTCCTCTTTTAATGCTCCTCTCTGTCTTTTCCAGTGGCCTGGTGAAATAGTGTATTTTCAACAGAAGTAAGTTCTGTCATATTGTCTAGTCCAGAAGTTCTCCGGTTTATGTTGGTCTACAACTCCCATCGATCACCCTAATCATGTTGTACATGTTGGCTGGAGATGATGATGATGATGATGATGATGATGATGATGATGATGATGATGATGATGATGTTTAGCCCTCCTCTCCCTACAGATTGAGGCAGGCTCCCCAAAAAATGCAAAATATTGGGAGCTGTTATCCATCATTTGGTCCTCAAGCTGCGAAATATTACATATACTTTCCATCTGACATCTGACGGCTTTAGAAAGTGCATTGAAAACTGGAAGTCTAGTCCCTGAGTTGAGAAAACCAAATTCCTTTATTCTCTTTACGAACATAGTGTTTATACAGTAATAATAGTTGATACCCGGTTGGTCTGGAGTGGTCAAACCTGCCCAGTCCATACATTGGACCATATGTAACATGGATGAGCTGCCACTTTAGTAATTTTTTGGGTGAAGATCTAAAGGCTGAGAAGTAAAATGCTACTATCCTTGAGCTAAATCGCAGTATATTCTTGAGTGAAAGGTATGGTGCAAGGAATTTTTTGTAACCTTAAAACTTCCTAGGAATGGGGAGAGAAATTAAATGGAAGCTGTAAGATCTTCTTCACTTGTCCAGCTACAGATTAGTGTCTTCTGACTGTTTTTGGCTATACATTGACAGTATTTTTATGCAGCTCTTTCAGTTGGTTGTGTATGAGAGACCGCTGTGTGCGGATTATAGCTATCCCACACGAAAAACGAAAAGTGTCCTAATGTTTCAGAATTGTTCTGACAGGCTCTCTCTGGTTCTAACTTTCCAAATGTTATCCAGATGTCTCCTTTGCTTAGCTCTTCCTGCGGCCAGAACGTAATTTGGTTTTGAACTTTGTCCAGTCAGTATTGCCAAGTCCTGAAATAAAGTAAACCAGCAAGTTGTTCTTGGACGTCTACCCCTAATCCAGATTGACCCAAATCAAACTTTTGGTCTAACCTCAGGCCGTCATGTTCAAATAGTTTCCTTTGCCTGCTTCTTTTCCTCAGAAGTAGCAAATGGCCGGAGATAGCCACTTTGCGGTGTTTAGACAGACAGCTTGTGCAATAGCCAGCGCCGTCGGTGCAGTGATTTCTTTTTGAGACAGAGGTTCACGCTGTGTAAAGCATTCCTTGGGAGGTATGAATGGTTGCCGTTTGTGTCCCAGGATTGTCCATACATGGGGTTGCATTTATAGGACAGTTCACAAATGTATGGCCCAGGTAAGCATAGATTATGGAGATGCCCATAACCTGCCCTAAACCTAGAACATAGCAAGATGGCAGAAGATGCTGCAGAGCCCTTTATTTGCAGGGGATGGAAATAGTTTCCAAAGTCAGGAAACAACGGGACAAGCATCTTCTTAGTGTTTAAAGCAGAGAATATATTAATTACATATTTTGTTGTTATGACTCCCCAGCTGTTGATTTATGGCAAGCCTATTCTAGGGTTTCCTTGGCATGATATATTCAAGTAAGATTCATATTGCCTTCCTTGGAGTGTGACTTGATCAAGGTCCCTTGGTGAGTTTCCATAGCCGAGTAGGGATTTGAACCCTGGTCTCCCAGAGTCCTGGTCCCAATACATAAGATAATTTATAAGATTGTTAAAAGACGTCGATAGGTTGCCAAAGGCCTGTTTGAATAGTAAGAAAACAAGAAAGGGGCTAGTCTAGCCTGTCTTGGCAGGGAGTTCCAAAGCCTAGGAAAAGCCCTTCTTTAAAGCTCCCATTGGATTTGTTGAAGGCATCTGTGGCATCAGCACCGTTCTTCAGGGTTATATGATAATACCTTTCCAACAACAGCCGATGTGTTGTTTTCTTACTCGCTTGCTCTTACTCTCTCACTAGTCTTGAAATGTGTAATATTATAATTTAACCACGAGCATGTACAGAGTGCTTTTCTCAGGACACTGATTAATTGCAATAAACCATAATTTGCAGCCGACTTGACAGCAAATAACAGCAGACCTTTCCTTTCCTTGAGTGGTTTAGAGAGGCATAGATGCTGAGGTTTTATTAAGATGCAAATCCAGTGAAATTTAATTTGTCTGCTCTTTGGTCTTTTCCTTGAGTTCTCAGTTGAGTCAAAGAATGCTCCGCTTGGTTGACGGCTCATAATGTCTGTGAAGTTGTTTTTAAAGAAAGGGAAAGAGAGAGATGACAGTACTTCACATTAGACAGTTCTTTCTGGCTTTGGCCAAATACAGGAAGCTCAAGAGACCTTTGCATATCAGTAGCGTGACGAATGTATTTATTTGAGGTTTTGGTTGTAACTTCTTCGCGTTGCCGCCAAGGCTCTAGAAAGCTTTAGTTCACTCTTCCTGGGAGCAAGTTTTTGTTTTTTGAATGGGGGAAACTTAATAGCTATGTGTCCTTAATTCCAGACGCAGGGCAGGTGTCTCCTTTGGTTTCCTTAAGGAGAAGCAGGCAAATAGAGCTAGGAATCTATACTCTCTAACAAGGGTACAGGTTGCCTCCCATATCCAAAATGATCAGGATCAGAAGTTTTTGGGATTTTGGAATACTTGCATATGCATGATGAAGTATCTTGGAGATGGGACCCAAGTCTAAACGTGAAATTCAGAGAGCAGAACTAGGTCTAATCATAGACTCATAGAGTTGGAAGAGACCCCAAGGGCCATCTAGTCCAACCCCATTCTGCCATGCAAGACTACAAAATCAAAGCACCCCCAACAGATTGCCACCCAGCCTCTGTTTAAAGACCTCCAAAGAAGGAGACACCACTAACTCCAATGGAGCGTGGTCCACTGCTGAACAGCTCTTAATGCCAGGGAGTTCCTCCTAACGTTGAGCTGGAATCTCTTTCCCTGTAGCTTGCATCCATTGCTCCGGGTCCTATTCTCTGGAGCAGCAGAAAACAAGCTTCCTCCAACCTCTATATGACACTCCTTCAAATACTTAAACAGAATGATCATATCACCTCTTAACCTTCTTTTCTCCAGGCTAAACATTCCCAGGTCCCTAAGTCTTGGTAGTTTTTTTATTCATACAGTACGTTGGAGAGGTGCAACTTGTTCAGGGGAGTGTATGTTCTTGAAACTAAGCTTGTTTTGACTAGAAAGTTGGATATGTGGGGTAGGAGGTTGGTACTGATGCCTTAGGTTCAGATGATCTCTCAAACAGATGGTCCATCATCCACTATAGCCTTTGAAGAAAGCAGGCCAAATCTAGATGCTCTAGGAGAAGCTTTTTGGGGGCCTGATGAGAGCCAGCATAGTGTAATAGTTTGAATGTTGAATGTTGAACTACAACTTTGAAGACCAGGGTTCAATTCCCAGCTCAGCCATAAAACCTACAAGGTGACGTTGGGTAAGTCACACTTTCTCAGCCTCCAGGGAAGGCAAAGGCAAACCTCCTCTGAACAAATCTTCCCAAGAAAACTCCATGATTGGCCATAGGAGTCACTTTTAAAAAAGAGAGTTAAGTTTAGGTTTTTTGTGTTTTTCGAGCTATTTGGCCATGTTCTAGAAAAGTTTATTCCTGACGTTTCGCCTGCATCTGTGGCTGGCATCTTCAGAGAGTTATGTTTTGTCCATGCGCACGGAGAGTGTTAAGAGGCAGGGCAGTGCTGGCATTGGCACATGTTGTTCTGTGTTGTGTCTAAGTTGGAAATTGAGGCATCTATTGTCATTTGTTGCTTTGGCTCATCCTGGTTTCTGGAGGAAGTGTGGGGTTTTTTTGCAAGAAGAAACTAATTTCTTTGCTGCAGACATTACATACAGAATAGAGGCAGTAGGAAAATAGGTCAGTATCAGCGAGGATTTAATAATGCAACACCCAGTTTCGCTCTACACCCTTCCTAAATTACAGTACAGAACTTCCTTGGTTCAGTGCCTGACGTCTTTTGTGGCAATTACCAAAAAAGTGGTGCAGTCACTGCATTTTTTGGAGTCCTGCATTTTCACTTGACAGTGAAGGGCTGGTGGAACACCAGACAAGTGTGCAACATGTTTTGGGGATCTATTCCATGCATAAAGTCTCTAGATTCAAACTCCAGGATCGCCAATGAAGATCTGATAGGATGGGCAGATGTGAAGTCCTTCTGCCTTATTCCTTGAAGGGCTTTTGCTAATCAGAGTAGACGATATTGGTTCAGATAGACTAATGACTTAAGCCAGCTTCATATGTCCATATGTACCTTCTTTCTAGGAAAGGAAGTTGCTGATGCCCAGTTAACACCTTCATAAGACCATATGACAGAAAGTAAAGGTAGCAACATCTTAGGTTTTGCACAACACAGGTCTGAATTCTGGACTCTGATCATTACAATCTCTGATTGTAATATGTTTATATAATTCTGCTTTTAGCGCTCCATTGACAGGGATAAAGAACGTTAAAACTTTATTTCTTGTACCCAAGAAAACTCATCCAGGCCTTAGAGACATCTTCTCAGTTCTCCATTTTCACAGGCCATGGCCTTATCTTCAAGACCAAAAGGTTGTGGTTTCCTTTAATGATTGACTTGAAAGAAATTAGGCAAGACTGACTAACAGAATTGCTAGTAAATCAGTAAACAGATGTAAGTTACCCAATCTTTTTATTTTGTTTCGTGTTTCATGTTGTGCAATGACTAGAATGAAGGTTTTAAAAAAATGCCGTGCTAGTTTTCTAAGTGGATAGTCTAAGCGGTGCTACTCAAAATATCGGTCAGTCCTGACATGTTTCCAGGAAAGAAAGAAAGAATTGCACTCAGTGGGCACAAATTTAATGCTGGCCATTGGAGAACAAAAGTTGTTGGTTCCCCATATCACACAATGAGGAGTTATTCGGATGATAAAAAATAATCCAGGTAGAATCTGGGTTGAATGTTACGTTGTTCACATGCATTTCTAATGTATCCGATTAAGTTTTGGGGTGCTGCTGCCAGAAAACCTACTTAATCCAGGATAATTGATGTCGATATCCCCCTGAGTTTTATTCACATTCTTGACTGTATGAATAACGGATGCGAATAGACCCAAGATAAACCGAGATAAAACTCTGCACGCCTTGAACATGCTTCAAATACATTTGCATCATCTTTATTCGAAGATGTAAGCAACCAAACTCTCAGAGATGCGTATAGATGTGGCTCCATAGTGTGAACAACAAATCTGGATTGTATGAGTGAGGTTATTCACGTAGTTGCGCTAAAAACAATTTATGGATGACCCCTGAGAAGCAATGCCCTAGCTAGCACATTGCCGTTACATGTCTTAGGGCTATTGCTTATGATGTTGACCAAAAAAATACAGTATCCTCCCCCCCCAAAAAAAACATTAAATCTGCTGTAGTAAAATAAATTCAGCGATACGTTTGCATACACTGCATTCATTATAAAGGCAGGCGTATCTGTAGCTTTCTTTTTACCATGGATACGGATGGCTAATGGGAGAATAATGTGTATGGAATGACCGCTAGTGTCCGGCCACAAAGATAACTCAGGGAATTGTCGTGTTGATACTTGTTTTTGCTCCACTTTAAACTTAACAGAGAGAGGTAAAATGGAGAAAGCAGCAGCTCCAGCTAATAAATCTCTTTGTCCACTTTGGTCTAAAAAGAGTACTCCATGATGGTTTCCAATCGCATTCTTTGATGTGCAGTTTTTATTTCTTGTTTCTGGAAGTTGTGCTAAAGACACACTGTTGCAAATCTGAATGATTCACAGCCTTTTCTTTCCTGTTGCATGGAGCGTATCATATCCCTCAACTTCCTCCTCTTGTTTGTGCGAGCCTCCCACTTGGCATTATGGATGCCAAAAAGGAGAAATGAGAGCGGCTTCACAGTGGCCATAGGCTGCAGTACGGCTGTCTTTTCTCCATTCATTTTAAAAGCCCTTGGGATCCGCTGGGGTTTGTTTGCCCTCTACTCTTCTACAGTTGCCCACCCCTGTACTAAATGTTGTTTACAATATCTCTGAGTGTTAGCTGTGCAAACTTGGAGTTGCTGCCCAGCTTTGGGTTTTTTCCCCATCCCCCCAAAAAAGGATTATTGCTTCTTCTTGGCAAGATTGCCATTTCTGATTTTTGTTTGAAGTTAGCAGCTCAGGCAAAATCCCTGTGACACAGTTTGACCCGTGCGTTTCAACATTTGTACGTTTTCCAAACCCAGTTCTAGCTATTGTTTCCTTCTGCCCTCCAGCGCAGGGTGCGGCCCTTTAGCACACAGTATTTTAACTGGATTGTGTTTCGGATGTGTTAAATTTTAAATTGCAAAGTATCCTGAGCTCCAGGGGTGGGGCTTGACTAATCATTGAAATACACTTATAAATTATCTAGTAGAATGGCTTAGCAAGGTGGCAGAAGTGCAAAAACTTTGGCTATAGTGTCAGTATCGGAATCTGAGATAACCTTCTTATTTCTTGAATGCGTTCTCAGGAGTTTGAATCTAGAGACTGTTTTGCTGCAACATACCAATCTGGCTTCCCTGCCAGGAATTTATTATGGCAAAGGGTTTCATGGGTTGCAATCCATTTTGTTTTAAGCAATCGAGTCGACTCTTCTGTTGAATGGAAATCGAAAAACGATTTGCACCATTTCTGCATTTTGAAATGTCTGCTTCTTTTTTGTGCTTAGAGTGTGGTTCTGAAATGTTGGCCATGAGTATGAAATGAGTGATAACGCTGAAGCACATCCTCTTCCCAAAGCAAGACAAACAGTGGTGATATGCACTCATGGCAGATGATTTACGGTCCGTCCAAGATTAAATGTGCCAAAACATAACCAAACGTGGAATCGTATGAGCCAACATGTGCAGTAAAGGCACTTCTGATGTCTGAGGGAATGTGGAGAAAATATCCAATGTGGATATATTTCTGAGTGAGGTGAATTCATAAAATAAAATAATATTCTTTGTTTGTTGTTGTTGTTGTTGTTGTGTGCCTCTCTAGTTGTTTCCGACTTATGGTGACCCCAAGATGAACCTATCATGGGGTTTTCTTGGCAAGATTTGTTCAGAAGGGGTTTGCCATTGCCACCCTCTGAGGCTGAGAGAGTGTGACTTGCCCAAAGTCAACCAGTGGGTTTACATGGCTGAGCTGGAAGTTGAACCCTGGTTTTCAGAGTCATAGTCTAGTGCTCAAACCACTACATCACACTGGCTCTCTCTACTAGCTGTTTATGTTGTGTTACTTGTATTTTTACTGCCATGGATGGGGAAGGGCATATTGTGGAATGTTTTGCCTTGTGTCCTAAAATAGTCGACTGGTTTAAGGTATTGTGTACCTTGATCTATGTGGCTGGAGTAATGCTCTGACTGCTCTACTTCATTCAGCAAAATCTCTTGGGCCAGATCTGTTCATATCCTCCCCCTTTTCATTACAGAGTTCTGTAAACTGATGTTTCTTAAACTACTTCATATTCTCATAAGCCAGTCTTTTGCAAGGAGGACTCAAATGTGGTGTTGCCAGTTCAGTCCTCAGAAATATAGCCAACAACACCTGGCATGCATTGGTGGTCTCCATCCAAGAACAGTGGGCCCTTGGTATCCGCTGGGGTTTGGTTCCAGGAGCCGCTGTGGATACCAAAATCCGTGGATGCTCAGGTCCTATTAAATGCAATGGCGCAGTAAGAGGGTGTCCCTTATATAAAGTGGTAAAATCAGTCTTTGCTTTTTGGAATATATATATATATATATATATATATATATAATATTTTCAAACTGAGGATGCTTGAACCCATGGATTAAAAAAGTCTGTGAATATGGAGGGCTGACTGTACTAACTGGAGCCGACCCTGATGAGCTTCCAAGATCAGATAGGATCTGTTGCCTTTAGGGTATGTAGGTGCTGTAATAAAAAGTGGTTTAAGCTTATGAACAGATTCCTAACCCAGCGTTGGAGGAAAGGCTGTAGTCCTGGTAGTGTCCTTTCACAAATCAGACCCCTTATCTGCCTTGTGGGAGTATTCCCCTTGGAACGGGTTTTGCTGTGCCTGATGGAAAGAAAACAGTAGGCAAGAACCTGGGGCAGATGAGGTTGGCTGGATGCTTCTCCAGGCCTTGGGAGTTTTGAGAGAGATATACTCCACCAGATGAATTCTCTGATTAATGGTTGGCAGCCATTGGGTCGGAGAGATTGTGTGACACCTTTGGACGTCAGAGCCGCAGCTGAGCTCTGAATCCCGACTCCGAGGGTCAAGCAGATACGGTCCCCAAGACCGAAATGCGATCTTGTTTTTGTTACTTGGCTTCACTTCAGAGCAGCAGTTCCTACTCTCCCTGCGCCTTGTGTTTTGGTTTTAACGCCAGCCACTGAGAGCTGATAACTTGTGCTAAAGGAAAAACCCATCCTCGCTCCTTTAAATTGTCTCATTTAGGTTACGCTTGTTCTTTTCCCTGGATTTGGGAAGCATGACTGTCCTGCCGGTTTCCCCTGGACATCACTGGGAGGTCACGGCTCATTTTGCAAGTTTGCTTAGCTAATGCCATTGCCGTGAAATGGGGATCTGTGTGGGTGTGCAGATACTGGTTAGTAGAACTTGATAAGAGAAGAGAGGACAAAATGCCAGTAATTGTTTATTGAGGAGGAGGGCTAAGGCTCCCTGTCTAGATCTCCCTGTGACAGCTTGAAGGATTTCCCTTTTATTAGGCAGGGGTTTGATCTGTTTAAAGATCACCAGGGCTTGAAAGACTCATCGGTGGAGAGTTTTCTTCTGCTTTGTCTGCCGCTTCTCTCCAAGTGTTTCTGTTCTTCGGTGTCAAAAAGATTTGCAGCCTGTAATGATCAGGCTTCTGTGAATTTCAAAACAGCAAAGGGGAGGAGAAAAAGTGGCATTGCAGGGGTAGTTGGACTCCAACTCCCAGCAGCCTGGTCAGGGGTCATAGACGTTGTTATCCATTCATATATTTATGTCTCCCCATTATGATGACTCCATGAATTTCATAGGGTTTTCTTAGGCCAGGAATATCCAGAAGTGGTATTGCCAATTATTTCCTCTGAAATACAGGCTACCTCACCTACTATTCCTTGGCGGTCTCTCGTCCAAGTACTAACCAGGGCCTACCCTGATTAACTTCCAAGATTAGATGTGATCTGATGCCTTTTAGGATATTTAGGATATGGAGAAAATATCCAATTCGGCTATATTTCTGAGTGAGCTGAATTCATAATATAATATAATATAATATAGGATATGCCTGGTGATTTTAACTGGAGACACCTGAGTATGTGACTAGAATGCAGCTTACCTTTGTAAAAAGTTGCTTTTGCGACTAGCTCCTTCTTGCAGCAACAAGCTGGAACAGGGCTAGTTTTATGGCTTGTAATTATGGCTGTGGTTGCAATTTACAACCTTTTAGTGCAACAGGAATGGAATGTCAGCCTGTTACTAGGTATGTGTGCTCACTTACCACACACTACTGGATATGTTGTTATGTTGTTAACATCCCTCAAATTGACCTCAACGCATGGCGACCCTATGGGTGAGACTTCTCCGGTACCCATGTCCTCAACTGCAGTGCTCAAGTCCTTCAACCTCAGGACCATGGCATGTTCTGATACTGGAGGACACGGAGCATTGCTGAGCGCTGCTTAGGATCCCGTAGGATCAGGTCTTCCCTGCTTAAAATAGGCAGACCGCGTATCCAACATAAACCTGTCAGTCAGTGAATCCGTTCCGTTGTTTTTCCGCAGGGTAATGGCCTTGTTCTTTATTCCTGCGCCAAAAGTTAAGCATGGGGTATTTGCAGGATTCTGGAATCGTATTACACGAGGGCCTTACGATAGGAATATAGTGGATGAAGGGTGTTTTTTCTTTCTTACTTGCTTGATCCAAGGTATTTGGCGAGAATAGTGGCAGAGACCATGTTCTTAGCATGCAAGTGTTAAAATAACATTGGCCGTCTCCGTTTTAAGCACCAAAAAAAGTTGCAAATTCCTTTTTTTTGCAATAACAACGAAGAAAGGAAGGGCATGGATATTCAGGCACTGAAAACAGCCTGTCTTGCGTCAGCTGTGGCTTAGCGCAGTTTGGTAAACGGTCCAGCTTTCTTCTTGCTTTGCATTTTTTGGCATCATAGAAAAAACAGGCCACTTGTTTTCAGAAGAATACAAAAGCAATGCTGAATCAAGTCAAAGGTCTATGAACTACAGGAAAAGAAATTCCACCTCCACATTAGGAAGAACTTCCTGACAGTAAGAGTTTTTTGACAGTAGAAGATGCTGCCATGGAGTGTGATGGAGTCTCCTTCTTTGGAGGCTTTTAAATAGAGGCTGGACGGCCATTCGTCGAGGGTGCTTTGGTTGTGTATTCCTGCATGGCAGAATGGGGTTGGACTGTATGACCCTGCATTGAGGATTTTGTTATTGTGTGCCATCAAGTCAATTTGTGATTTACAGGGATAGTTTGCACCCTGCTAGATGGGATCCACTCATACCTCTGCAAATATCCTGTTAGTGTTGTAGATCTAAGCCTGAAAAATTACCAGGAACCAAGCAGAAGGTAACTTTGCATGGCTGCTGAACTCCATTTATTTTGAGATGGTGGACCTTTCCTTTGGGCAGGACTGGTTTCGCAATGGGATCTGAGCTTACAGTATGTTCATAAGGTCTCAAGAATGCAAGACAGAAGCTTCTAGAAATGGATGACAATAAAGCAGCAGCAGCAGCCACAACAAAATCATTTTTTTAACAGGGGGATATTTCCAAAATATACATAGTGCTTTTGAGTATCAGGCTTTTGAGAAGACACCCCCCCCCCCCCCCCCCCTTGTTACAAAGAAAAGGCCACTTTTGCTCTCTTTACTTTAGAATTGCTGATCCCAGTAGTAAACTGACACCGAAAACTAACACAGCGCTGTCACCTTATCTGCCACTGTTATTGACACAGCAGAACCATGTTGCACCGAAGAGGCATGCGGGATATTAAAACAAACATTCATTTCTATTGTAGCATAGAGTGAAATGTAAAACAGCCCTTTCTTAAGGTGAACCTTGGAAATAGTCCACCAGCTGATCCCTTCCAGTTTTCCTTCTTTCCAGAGGTCTGCCATTATCTTGCCTTGCTCATCTGTTCTTTCACTTCTTTGGGAACACCTGTTGTTGTTTTCCACGGATCGGATCGTAAATGAAAAGGATGGATTTAGCATTTTAAAAACCCTTTTGTTGGTGTAGGCCAAATGTGGAACCTATGGCTTTTTGTAGGGGGGAAAGTGCTGAGGCTGCGTTTGCCACACGTCCGGAAAGCTCTGCAACCCAGAATACCTTTTCACAAAAAGAAGTAATTATGCGAAAGCACACGCCAAGAACAACATGGTTTAGGAATTTGTGAGTCATTAGCAAAGCGTAATGACCAAAGTTTGAACTTAGTATGCCATGGAGAGGGCATTTAAAACAATTAGGCATTTAGGTTGTGAGCCATTAATGGCAAGAGGCAGGAGCATAATCTGGAGAGCCCTTGTTAACATTGCATTTGGATAAAAAGGCATTTCTTGTCGCAAGGATACAACATATAGGGTAAGAGCTTTCCTTCCAATGGTATTTCAGTCTGCAAGACTTAATAATTTCATCCAAGTCTTTTTTCTCACATCCCGGTATCTCTCCCATTTTGCCCAAATTGGGCAATTGCGATGCTTCTGGAGGCCAATTTTCTGTACCTTTCCAGGCACTGCATGGTCTGCCAAAAATACCATCAAAAGAAGGAAACGAAATGGGAAATGGCCAGAAGTTCACTTCTGTTTTTGAAAAACAGGGTTTTAAAAAAAGGTTAAATAGCGCAGGGGCTCCTGTGTCTCATTTAAAAGATGCTAGAGGTTTCCGCATAGATCAATGCATCTTTTTGTGGAGGGGCAGAAAAAGGTCAAGCTTTGAAGGCTGCAGAAACGTCTGATCCAGAGGCATCACTATGGGGGTGTGTGGAATGAGGACCATGCCAGGTGACATCCTAAGGTGGGATGACACCAAACGTCCCCCAAACACCGACCTTTCGGCAGAAATACTGTATCCTGTGGCATTCACTTGCATCCCTTTAAAATGCTGGAGCTCAGTGGAAGAAATGGTGTGAGTGGGATGACACTCAGTGGGAGGAGAAAGGAGAGGTGTCAGGGTTTTCTTCAAATTAAATGTTTAATTTTTAATTTTGAAAAAATATTCTTGCCAAAATTGGATGATGATCATGATTCAGGAAAGGGACAGAACAGCCTACCCTTACTGATAGTCTCTTTGAGAAAACCCTACTGCAAATCCCAGAGCAACAGGCATAGTTTTGGAGGCAAGTACTGGGTGTCTTAATTCTTCACCTTCTTTTATACAGTCATAGCAATAGCAATAGAAAGCACATTTCTATACCGTTTATCCGTGCACTTAAGCACTCGCTAAGCAGTTTACAAAGTCTTTGGCATATTTTGAGTATTTTGAGGTCTGATTTGTTGTTTTTACACAGCTCCGAGGTCCACTAGCTGGATCCGTGTGCCAAATAGTGTCTGGGCACCAATCTAGATTTGAAATGGAGGCTTGGTGCTACTGTATTTCTTGGATCACTCACAGGGATGACCTGCATTATAGGATGATTGCAGATGCTACTTTCAAACAGCTTCGTG
>NC_056529.1:4811693-4858635 GCF_019175285.1 Sceloporus undulatus | reverse complement strand
ACAGCTCTTGAATCCTTGCTGCCGCAAACCCATTGCAGGAGCCTGTCCAGTTTTCATCTGCAACAGATCTCTTAATAAAGTTGAGTATGGTATACACACACACACACACCACACACACCACCCACACACACACACACAACACTGTATGACCTCCTCCTAACCCAGGTCATACAGTTATATATATGTGTGTGTGTCTGTATATCCCACTCACTTCCATGCAGCATTCTCTGAAGATACCAGCCACAGATGCGGCGAAAATCTGTGGCTGCATCTTCAAGAGCTGCATGGAAGTGAGTGGGATATATATACACAGTCCAAAAACTCTCTAGGACATGGCCACATAGCCCCAAAACCCACAAAGTTATAAAAGTAGTTTGTTCTTGTTATTGATGATGACATTGGACAGTACTAACTTTCAAGGACATAAATAAAGAAATTGTAGTTTTTACAGAATATATTAAAAGTTGAATCATTCCCCCATCTTGTGTGTGTGTCTGTGAAAAACTCTGGTCTCATTACTCTGTTAGGGCAGTAAATCCACTAAGGTGGGCCCTTGTTATCCAACTGAGGTTTGGATCCAAGACCCCCTGTAGATACCAAAATCCATGGATGCTCAAGTCCCATTAAATACAATGGCACTTTATATTGTAGCACATTTAACACTGCTGGATGCCACCACTGATCAAGCACTATCAAGCATCACAGATATAGAGTGAAATGGTGTCCTTTATTAAAAACGGCAAAAGCAAGGTTTGCCTTTTTGAATTTGCATATTTTTAGAATTTGGGGAGCCTTTAAACAACAACGATGACAACGGTGATAACAATGGTCATGATAATACATTGGGCTCTTGGTATCTGCTGGGGTTTGGTGCCAGGAACCCCGTCAATACCAAAATCCATAGATGCTCAAGTCCCGTCAAATACAGTGGCATAGCGAAATGGCGTCCTTTATATAAAATGGCAAAATCAAGGGTTGCTTTTTGGAATTTGTACTTGTTTTGAATATTTTAAAGCCGTGGATGCTTGAATCCATGGATAAGGAATCTGTGGATACGGAGGGCCAATGTATTTATTTCATTTCTGTGCCGCTCCCAAAATTCTGTCAATTGCAGTCCAAGAAAAGTAACTTTTCCAGCAATGCTCCAGAGAGATCATCTGACCTCTTTCCGTAGCCTGTCTTCTTGGTATAAGCTGTAATGCTTTCCACTTTTTTTGTGTGTTGCATGACAAAACGTGTGTGTGTGTGTTTTTGCTAAAACCAAGCACAGATGGTGCATGAAAGTGACCCTTCTGTCTGGTTATCGTTTCAGTGACATTTCTCTCTTAATATTTTTAAGACATCCCTCCTTCCACCAAGCGTTTAATGTATTTTAAAATCCTACCAGCTGTTAATACTTTATGCTGTTTTGTATTTTTAAAAAATGTTTGTAAGTTTTCTTTTTTTGTTCTTGCTCACCGAAGGACAGTATAAAAACATTTTTTTATGAATACACAGATAACTGTTTGCTGATGTGTCATTTAGCAATTTGATTCTTTGCAACTCTGTTATCAGATCTTTTGGGGGCTTGTGGATGTAAATTTTAGTTCTTTGCTAGAACTCGCCAAGTATAAACCGAGTGTAAACCAACAAATTGTGAGCGGTGGCACCTTCTCTTACAATTCGCCAATGCAAAATTTGCATGTAGTTGTTTTTACACAGAAAACACTGGTATTTTCTGTGCAGGAAGCTGCTTTTTATTTCTGCACGGAGACACTACTTTTCTACTCTGAAAGGGCTGTTTCCTGTGCAGAAATGCTGTCTTCTTTGCAGAGCAGCCATGCATAAATAGTCCTGAACCATGGACATTATTATCAGTCCGAGATTATTCTCATCAGGGTTTCTCCACACTTGAAAAAAATGTATTTTTCAACCATTTTGGGATATTCATAAATATCTTCCCAGCCCTACTCCTGGTGCAAATCCTGCACATTTGTTTCCCATTCTAGGAAAAGGCAGAAAGTTTGAGTATGTACATTTGTACATCCGGGGATGTGGAGCGTAGAGCCGTGATGCGTTTGAGGTTTTCACACAGTTTGCTCAGATGATGAGCAACAATGATTCAGCTCTTGCATGGCTCTCTGTTCTTTCCTATGGGCTCAGGATGTGCAGGAGCGATTGCAATCTGGGCTGCTTTCGTGTGCTTTCGAACACGGAACACGACGCACAATTAACCCAATTATGCAGGGGATGCACAACAGTAATTTTGGTCTGTACACCTGTCAGCAATTTTTTTTAAAATAGGAGACATGATGTGCAGGGAAGCCAACTCTGCACATGATGTGCAACAGCAATTGAGATATGTACTGCTGCTGTTCCTGAAGGCTGTTTCTCAAGTTGGAACATCATGAGCAGAAAACTGTATTGCAAGGAATGATTGCCCAAGGGCAGGTTCCGTACCATCGGACAGATCTGCACTGGGAATACAGTCCGCTTCTCAGAGGACATGTTCAGAATATACAGTGTTAGTGAATAGGAGGACAAACGTGGCATCGTCAGACTGTTTCTCATGCCCCCCCAAAAGCAGTTATTTTTCAAGGGTTCAGATTGAATGGGTGCTGAGAAAAAAAACCCAGGGCCTTTGCAGTGATGCTGCTTTGCATTCCCGCAGAGTTTAGTTTCACTCACCCTGCACTGATGACGTTAACAGAGCGAGGTTTGGGCAGGGTGGCATCACAGCTTAACTGTATTTACTGGATTAATAGTAAGCTTGATCCTTTGTGCATTTCTGGCAATGTTTGTCTAAGAGTGGTATTTGGTGGCCAACCTTTTCCTCGCCTTTGAGGCCTGTTCTTCTTTGTGTACCCATTTCATGTGGGCATGGACATGCCGCGCACGTACTCAGGGCAGGGAAAATTGCCTCCTCTCGACTCTTTTTTGCCGGGTAACTCTAAGGCTGTGGCTGGCAGTGGTCTTCCCAGGAGCTGGAGAACATGATCCCTGGGGCAAAATGAAAGTTGCAGAGCCTAGGAAACCCAAACATGCCTATTTTAAAAGAGATTTCTAGACAATTAAGCTGCTTTGGGAATCATAGACATGACTCCCCAGTGCTTAGAATAGGGGCTGGTCCGCCAAAATGTCAAAATAACTCTCTGGCACAGTGGCATAGGCTTGTATCTTGTTTCTAGATAAACACTGTATAAATCCACTCCAAATTTCTTTCTCTGCAGCAGAGTTTGAGTTGTTGTAACCCGCCTCGATCCATTGGGAGAGGTGGGATAAAAATAAAATGTATTATTATTATTATTATTATTATTATTATTATTATTATTATTATTATTATTCCTGGGGCAGGTCACCTTTTGGTTTTGTTTATTTTTGTTTATTTGGATTTTGCAGCCGTGATGCGGACCTTTAACTTACTTATATTCATATCATTGTCCTATAGTTTTTAGTGTTACTGTGTGCCTTCAAGTCGTTCCCGACTTAGGGCGACCCTAAGGCAAACCATAACAACGAAAGCTTTGGCGTTCTTGTGTGTCTGTAAGTCATTTTCGATGTATGACAATCCTAAAGCAAACTTATCATAGGGTTTTTTTGGCATGGTTCTTCAGAGGTTTTCCATTGCCATCTTTGGGGGCTGAGAGAGTGTGACTTGCCCAGGATCACCCTGTTGGTTTTTTGTGCCCAAGGCAAGGAACTGAACCCTAATCTCTCTAGAGTCTTAGTCCGACACCAAAGACACAATACCACTTGGCCTGCCAAAATTTGTTTTATTGTATTTTATTGTTTTATATTAATTATAGTTACTGTATATCCTTCTTTTTCTCCAGTGACACATGGTTCTCCTCCTTCGAATTCATCTTCTGTAGAGCCCTGCGAGGCGGATTAGACTGAGAGAAGGTGACTGATATGAGGTCAAGTTTCATGGCTGGACAGGTTTCACCTTAATCTGGGAAGAGCCCAGACTTTAGCTAATACTTCTGTCTTAATTTCCAAACAGGAATCTGTGTGTGTGTTTGTTTGTTTGAATGACAAGCTATGCGCAATTGTGGTTGATACTTAATACGTGACACTTAATGACAGCACCAGCAGCCGTTCCCTGCGTCTCAGGTTTTGATCCTGAAACCTCAGGATGATGGTGGTGGTGCTATTGTTTTATATTCTGGCTTATTTTCTCAGTTTGGTACTCAAAAGTGGCTTGCAATATTTAAAACAGTTAAAAATTAACAGCATGTATACAGACGTTAAAAAAAAGGTAATTAAACCATCATAAAACTTGGAAGCAATTAAAACGAATTAAAGCCACCACAACATCTAAAAGCCTGAATACATTAGACAAGGTTTGTTTCATCTGAAAAACCACTTTTAAAGGCCTGCTTAGCAAAAACGTTTTACCTGCTTGCAGAAATATAGTAAGGAGGGTACAGGTTTAGCTTCTGATGGTGCAGTGGTTAAATGCTGGTCCTGCAGCCACAAGGTTGTGAGTTTGAATCCAGGGCTCCAAGGTTGGCTCAGCCTTCCATCCTTTTGTAGGTTGGTAATATGAGTACACAGCTTGTTGGGGACAATTGGCTTACAGATTGTAAACCTCTTAGGACCTTATCACACGGAGCCCTGGCCGCGCTGGAATCGTTGCCCAAACACTTCAGAAGCATGGAGGTGGGATAGCCGGTCGCACTTCTGAAGCATCACTGAAGTGCATCCCATTCTTCTCCTGTCAACGAATTGTTCGTTGAGCAGCCATTTCTGTAATAAAGGGATCTTCTGTTATTCCAAAAATGGCTTCTCCACGAACGCTTCAACAACAGGAGAGAAACCGGATGCCGGACGCCTCCATGACATTTTAGAAGCGTGACGGATGATCACACCTTCGTTCTTCAGAAACACTTTAGGAACGTTTTGCCCACGGTAAGGGCTCCATGTTATAATGTCCTTAGAGACTGCTTACTTCACTATGAAGCAGTATAGAAATGTAAATGTATTGCTATTGCTCTCCGGAAGGCAAATTCCAGAGCCTGGGAGCAGCCACTAAGAAGGCCCTGTCTCCCATGTTCCCATCAAATGTATCTGTGAGGATTGTGGGACATACAGAAGGGTCTCCCCAGCATATCTCAAAACAAGAGATGATCCTGAATGGTCAACCCTGAGGTTCAAGCAAGTTTTCTCTAGGCTCACTGGGAACTTCTTTATTAATTTCTGCAGAGATGTTTCAGTTGGGACGTCGAACCGATACGGCTTGCGCTATTTCACCTTTTGTGTGACACCTTGGCTGGTTAATACATTTCTGTCATTACAATGTGAATTCAGTGGCTCTTGGTCAGGGGCTGGAAGAAAGAAAGAAAAATCTGTGGTGCAGAGAAATCTGATAAAGAGCCTAAAATAAATGTCACTTCATCCAGCCCTGGCCCTGCAATTGACAACCATCAACAGCTTTCGGTAGCAGCTGGAAAACAGAGGGAGAGAGCCAGAACAAAATAGAGCTACTCCCTATGCAATCCCGGCATTGTACATTAACCAGCTCTTAAATCAAACACAAGGTTTATTTCCCTAATCCCTCTGACCCAGTGCAATAATACAGCTAAGATGCTCTTAAATGTGAAGCTCAGTTCTCATCTTGTTCTCTCTTTTGCTCATATGTAAATAATGTTGACCTTCAGCCTGCTCTCCTGCTGGAAAAACCGCAGCATCTCGCAGCAGTTGCATCTTGGATGATTGGAAATGAAAACCTTCTCTCTGGTGTACCTTGGTGTGCCGGGTGCTGCTTTTGGGTATCTTTTGCAGGAACTTTCAAGGAAGTAGCCCTGTTGGTCTCTTGTCTTGCCCTCCCTTCCTTCGTTGCCGAAACTGTAAGAGCAGCAAAGGGTGCACTGCAGATCGAGGTTTCTGCTGACATGAAATCACATGGAACAGCCTGTTGACCGTGCATAGCAGCTTGCCAGCAGCTTGCCATAAAATCTATTGGTTTTGGCAGCTTGCTTGGAATTGCAAAAGCTGTGCGTAGTGCTTGGTGATTTCACTTTGTGCAGCAGTGATGGGGAACTTATCTCAGACGTCCCACAGTTGCCTGTCTTCAGCTGTCTCTTTCTGTTATTGTTGTTGTTGTTAACTGCTGTCAAGTCAACTTCGACTTATGGCCACCCCATGAATGAGAGACCTCCAAGTGTCCTGTAGACTGATTTAAAGCCATGTCTTGATGTTATGTTTGAACCTGCTCTAACTTTCCCATCATCATGGGCTTGGAAACTAGGATATTAAAACATGGTCTGAATCTGCTTTATGGACCAAATAAATAACCTGTGGAATATTGTTGCGTCTGACATGCTCCTCCAAAAGCAAACTGCTGCAGCACCTTCTGGCTCTTGTCTTCTGCCTTATTAGTAACTCTTGTCATCTTGACCACGCTTGGCCACACATGTCTTGGTTTTCATCTGCAAAATGTTTGGAGGGTATGACATATCTCGGGAGCCAAAGTTTTCCCCAGTCCTTCAGTAAAAAGTTGGCCTTTCCAGATAAGGTCGGTGGTAGGTTTAAAAAAGTTTCTCTGCAAATTACGAGATTATTCTTCCACCAGCTTTCTCTCTGGACTTGTTTGCACAGCTTGAAAGGCTAAGCCAAGCTTCCCTGTGAAGTATCCTTGCCACCCTCCCCTCCCTTTTTAATTTAGAAGCTTCAGGTCTACTACCTGTTGGTACTTTGGACTCTTTTAAATCTGAAGCAAACATTTGGTGTTATCCATGCTAGATAAAAATGCCAATGTCAACATACAGCCATAGCGCCCTGGAGGCCCCAGGTCACAGCTACTGGGTTTATGAATGATTCTCATGTGTCCCCCAGCAACCGTGGCAGGCTTATTTTATGCTGTCCCTTGTTGCCATTGCATGGAAGTGGCAGAGGCATGCTCCAAAATTTAGGCATTATCATGGTGATTTACAGAGAACACCATAAACTGTGGAACCCTATTTTTTATTAGCCACACTTGTGTCCTGCTTTTTGTGCAATAAGGATGGAAAGGGATCTTGTGCTTCCCAAACTTTGGTCCTCCAGGTGTTTTGGACTTCAGCCCCCAGAAGCCCTACCCAGCTTACCCAGCAGTCGGGAATTCTGGGAACTGAAGTCCAAAACATCTGGAGGACCAAAGTTTGGGAACCAGGTGGCACCTTTGAGACTAATGGTGTGAAGGAATTGTGACATCAGCTTTTGTAGACATCATCTGCGAAAACTTGTGCTACAGCTTCTTTCGCACGTTTAGTCTCAAAGGTGCAACTAGATCCCTTTGCATATAGATATTCCAGACTAACAGGGCTGTGTCTCTGAATTCTCTGTTTCATGATGGAAACCTTATCCCTATTCTTTTCATGATATTTCTATCTTTGGTACCAAATTTTCTGTTAAAGGAGTAAATGTCCAGAAACATATATCTGCTTCTTTAATTGAGGTATACGTGTAAGATCTTGTCTGATCTTGGAAGTTAGGCAAGGCCAGGCCTGTTGAAGTGCATGGAAAGTGGCCAGGGAATTCCAGCTGTTGTAGGCTATATTCAGAGGAAAGTCATGGCAAACCCCCTCTGAAGAAATCATGCCAAGAAACCCCTATGATGGGGTTGCCGTCTGTGGAAATAGATCGAGTTTAAGAAAGTTCATGCTACAAATTCTTTTTTGCACAATTATTTTCAAAGGTGCTCCAAGATCCCTTTGCATACTCCATAAGTTAGAGTCCATTTGATGGTAACAACAAACGTCTTGTCAGTTAACCTTCATTGTCAGTCTTCTGTTCCCTTCCCTTCACCCTGTTTGGCATCCTCTGCCTAAGCCATCCCCTAAACCATAATTTAGAAATGCATCAGAGAAATGTAGGTTCAAGTCTGCAAAAGCTCATGCTACCGACTTCTCTCTTTCAGTTACTCTCAAAGGTGCTACAAGATCCCATTGCATACTGGTTTTCTAGACTAACACGACTATATCTTCAAATGATTTAGAAAGGGCTAACGCAGTGAACATCCCTGCTTTGTTTTGTCTTCTTCTCTCTGTGCTGTGATCCACTTTGGAGGAATTAACCTTTGCACTGTCATGGCACAGCATGGCACAGTGTCTTTACCGCTCCTGCTGGCGACCTTTTTTTTTGGTGTGATTATTTTGCTTGTTTTTCGTGTACTTTTTTTTTATTAGCATCCTGTTTTTCACTTGCACAATAACCGTCAGGAAAGGTATGGGTGGGATTTCTGAAAAGAGTTCCTCAGAATTAAAAGGCAACAGTTGCCTAACTCTTCCGAACCTGTCTCGAGATGCAAAATATTTCTTGAGAATGCACCACTCTCCTCCCCCTTTACAGCACTAAAGAAGTTATCTCTTAGATGCCAGAGGTCAGCGAAGTGCAGCCCTGCGGCCACATGCAGGACTCTTTCAAGGCTGGCTTTTTTCATTTTGCACCCTTTGACCTGTCCTGTTTTCCTGGACTGTTCTTCTACCCAAAAAGTGTGTGTGTGTGTGTGTGTGTGTGTGTGTGTGTGTGTGCACATTGCTTCTCTTTCAGAAGCAGCAATTCTCTTTTTAAATAAGGCACATTCCCCCTCCCTTGCTTTTTAACAACAAAAATTGCCAGTTTACAAAACCTGGATGGACTTCTGGACATGTCCAGTATTTGGGAATGGAGTAAGGTTGGCAATTTGGGCAACCTGTGCAGCCCCAGAGGAACCTAGGGGCAGAAAACTGCCCTCTCCATTGCAATTGCCCAGCTTGGTTAAAACTGACATACTTCATTTAACCAAACTGCTGACAAAGGTTGCATCCACACTGCAGAAATAATCTCGTTTGGTACCAATTCCTGTGGCTCCATGCTATGGAATTCTGGAATTTGTAGTATTATGAAGTGTCTAGCCTTCCCTGTCGAAGATCTCTGGTGCCAAAACAAAAAACAAATCCCAGGATCCCATAGCATTGAGCCTTGTAGTTAAAGTGGTGTCAAACTGCATTATTTCTGCAGCGTGGCAGCAACAAATAAAGCTCCCTTTTGCAAAGTCTTTTTATAAATGACTAGTGCCCCTTCCCCTCGTCTTCTGTCTAGCTGGAAACATTATAGCAGCATCAGCCTTAGGAGAATGGTGACAGAGGGCTGTGTAGTTTTGGTGCCAGGTTGCAGCAAGGCGTCTGCAGTAGACAATGCAATAAAGATGGAGCTGGAAAAGAATGGGATTTTATTCTAGCGGATCCCATTGTAGCTATTTTTAAACTTTTATTTATGTGCCACAGGATAGTAAATGGGGGGAATTCAGCCCTGGCCCTCATGCAGTTGCCCACCCCATTTTAAAATGATTTTTACACTGTTTTCTTCTATGGGTGTTTCAGTATATTAGTTTACTAAATCATTTTAATGTTTTTAATCATCGGGTTTTTTAGATCTACCATAGTTTTAAAACTGAAGTTGTTAGCTGCTTTGGGTCCCATGTTGGAAGAAAAGTGGATATAAATAAAATAAATTGTATTTCTCCAAACTTCTAGGATTTTTGTAAGCATGCAAATGTCTCCTTGCTTTCTTTTGGCTCCGTTTCCACCGGCACTTAGAACCAAAGTATTTGCTGTTAGTGAGATCTGTTGCTGGAAACAGTATTTTTTTCCAGAAAGATGACACAGTGGTTCAAAACAAGACATTGTTGGTTTGTGGTCCATACGTATGTATTGCACTGCGGTTTGCTATGCTTCAGAGATGTGCAAAACCGGTTTGACCATTAGCAGATGAAAGGTGGGGGCTGAAAAGTGGCCACACAATGGCCAGTTTAGTCTCTATCAGACTTTAAAATGAGTGTTTGTCTCAGGCCTGTGCTGAAATTGGTCTGGGACTATAAGCCAGTGCTGCCAAATCTGGCGTTTTCTCTTAGTTTGCATGAAGGTAAAAAAGAAAATTCTGAACACTTGTTTATGAAAGAAATGATGGTGGGAAAGATTTTTTGGGAGGTTGGAATCTGATCTGCTGTTTCAGATTTCAAACTCATTCTTGTTTTGACATGGGAGGGTCACAGTCAGAAACTGAAAAGTCAAACCCATTATGTGAGAAAGGAAATAACCGAAGAATTCGGTTTCCAGTGTATTGTCGTTGATATCGTGGCACAGACTTTTGGAAAACAACGTCATTTTGCCTCTGGTTTATTTAAGATATTTTCATCCGCTCTGAACTTCTCCCCTGCCCTTCTTTTAAATGCTTTTGCTCAGACCTCGCATGCAAAATAATGTCTGTAGACCAGAGTGGGATTTGTGTGGCCCTCCAGATGTTTTTGAAGAGCAACTGCTGCGATTCTCTGCCAGCTTGAGCAATGAGAAGTAATGCTGAAAGTTGCAGTCTTACAACATCTGGAGGTCCACAGCACTAGGACAATCTAATGAGGGCACAAGCATTACTTCCAAATTGTCTAAAGCAGGGATAGGAAAAGCAATACCTGTACCCTTTTCTTCTTTTCTTAAGATTTTCTTAACGCCGCACCTGACTATCCACCAATTGATCAGCTGCAAAGTGCACCATATAAAACAGTGCTGGGAATTATTGACTCCATTAAAATGTCTGCACTCATTTTGGTTACAGTGCTCCAAGGAGTATCTTTCCTAGCACAAAATGTGCTGGTATTTTCGGAGAGGCTTTCTATAGCATCTATGGCTGTAATTTTTGTTTTGGGCATCTCTGATCTTGGAAACAGGGCCAGCTCTGGTTAGTACTTGGACGGGAGACGGCTAACAAATACATCCTTGTCTCTTTTTCCTCCTCCCCATCTGGCTGTGCCTGTCGTACCCTCTGACTTGGCTGTGACGTTCCTTGACAAACAACTGGTTAATCATCCATGGGCACAAACTCAACCCCATCTCTGTTTTTCTTGAGGTTCCTCATCACTCTGGTATGGAATCCATTCAAGTTTTTATACAAACAAGAAAGGAGTAAAGTCTGGCTTCAGAGGGGAGGAAATGTTTACTTAAACTTTGTCATGGTAGTTCTGCTGATTAGGACATGGGAAAGTTGGAAGCGAATTGTTCACCTTACGTGAATGTTGCTGTACTCTGCTACCTCTCACCTTTTCTCCTCTGCTCAAGATGGAGCCTACCTTATACTATAAGTCAACCTCATGTATAAATTATGGTCAGGTTTCAGGGCCAAAATTATGATGTGACCCATGGATAGGTTGAGGGTAAAAATTAGGGGCATATGGCAAAGGATGTAAAGGGTAGAACAAAGGAAAACGATGCCAGAGAGCTTAGAAAATCTCAGCAGGCATAACTGTTTGTGTTCATCTGAAAGGCTGGTGGTTTTTGTTAGGTGCTCCCAGGTTGGACTATATTGTTGTCTTTTGCCACTCTACTCAGAAGAAATGATGGCTCCATTATTATTATTATTATTATTATTATTATTATTATTATTATTATTAGAGTTGAAATATAGTACTTGACCCGTGAATAACTCGATCCACCCGCTAAACTACTTTGTTGCCTTCAGGTGTTGCGGAGGACACTGCCATCATTGTTGAATCAAGGGTCAGCTCTCCTCCACTCAACCTCTGTGCATGGCATGGGAGGCTGCCCAGTTCCAAGACTTCAAAATGATTTTGGCCAATTATCCATGGTTTCATCCTATGGAATCCTGGGATTGCCATTTTAGGGAGGGCATTTCAGTCTCTGACCAAATCACAAATCCCAGGATTCCATAGGATGCAACTGTGGTTGTTAAAATGGTAGTAACAGATCCATAATTATGTTAGCATGAATTGGCTCAAAAAGTACAAACGCTTTGGGCCCTTGAGATGGTTTGGATTAAAATGCCACAAATGCTCCATTTTTAGCTGTGGGGCCTTGGAAGGCCAAAGCACCCAAAGAGCCAAAGATTGTTCGCCAGTAGCTTCTCTGAAGGTGGGAAGCATTAAAAATGGACTTTGTTGTTGTTCTTGTGTGCCTTCAAGTCATTTCTGACTTATGGCGACCCTAAGGCAAACCTATCATGGGGTTTTCTTGGCAAGATTTGTTCAGAGGAGGTTTGCCATTGCCTTCCCTTGAGGCTGAGAGAGTGTGACTTGCCCAAGGTGGGTTCCTTTGGCCAAGCAGGGATTTGAACCCTGGTCTCCAGAGTTATAGTCCAATACTCTAACTACTAACAAATGCTGGCTCCTGTGCTGATCTGTTTATAACTTGGAGAGCTGACTCCTTTGACAAGTGCAAATTCATCTCTGGTTTTTCTTTTGCAAGAAAGTGGAAACAGATAAGGTAAAGGACCTTTTTATTTAAAGGCTACAAATATCAAGCCGGTTTTGAGTATGTTGATGAAATGTATCTTTTCTTCATTGTTCTTCCCAATAGTCTTTAGTTTCTCAAAAGGGAAATGGAAACAAACTTGTCCCGCTGACTATTGTAACTGGTTTCCTGAAAGAAGCCTTTTTGTTTAGAACGCCACTCTGTATCGCATGCAGCTAGGAAAATAATGATGATAATGATAGTGATATTAATGACAACAACAACAATATCAATTCAGTAAGCGTCTGCCCAAGCTTTGCTCATTTTGTGGTTAAAGCGAGCGGAAGCGTGTGTCAGCACAAAAATGGGACTTTTGGTAAAGCAAATAGGATCTTACAGGAAATGGCATAGATGCAAGTCTTATTTTGCCGCACTTGCTTCCCTTTAAATTTAAATTGTGACATTTACTAGAAAGGAAGCAAATTCCTGGAATATGAGAATAAAGGTTAGAAGCTGAAAGACGGCATTCATTTAAAAACACGCACCGGCACACATACACACACACACACACACACACACACACACACACACACACACACAGAGAGAGTACAGTCTTGCCTTGAAAGGTTTGGCACAATATTTAGGGGAGAAAAATGCTCCTGATCTTAGATGTGTTTCCACACTTGTCCCTAAGATGCTTATGAACATCATTGGAGTCACACAAAGTGTCAACTGTCCAGTTGGTCCTGGACATGCGGAGACCGCATGAGATCGGAATGGCTTTTGGAAGGTCTTGCTTATATATACCTCTAGATTGTGTGTGTGTGTGTTTGTGTGTGTTTTGGCACTCTGAAGCACAAACTCTTCTCTTAAACACAAAGCTCTCCAGCCCTCCTAGACAGGTTTGGCTTGAAATCGTGTGGGATGCAGGTTCCATTTTAAGAAGCTGTGGGGGAGACCGGGCAGGATGCCCTTGGTACACTGTACTCACTACAGCTGCTTGTATTTCTAAAAAGATCCTAAGGTACTGCTTTATACTGAGTTACACCATTCATCTATTTCACTTACATGCCACCTTCCTTCCAGCGTGGGACCCAAGGTGGCTTACAAAAATAATGTATAGCCAGCTCTCCATATAGCCACTGCTTGAAAGTACAGTGGAACCTCGCCATATGCGGCCTTGAGCATACGCGCTCAAGCCGCGGCGCGCACGGGGCAGAAGAGGCGGTGTGTCCCATTCAGTTGAATGGGCGCATGCGCCCGTTGTGTCGCGCGCGCCCGTGCCGCCGCGCACAAGCCCCATTGTTTACAATGGGTCTCGAGCATAGGCGGAAATCGCCATACGTGGCGGGATTTGGAACGGATCCCCGCGTATGGCGAGGTTCCACTGTATTTTAAAAATATATAAATTCCAAAAAGCACACCTTGACATTGCCATTTTATATAACTGACACTATTTTACGGTGCCATTGTTTTTAATAGGCCTTGAGCATCCACGGATTTTGTTATTCATGGAGGTCCTAGAACCAAACCGCAGCGGATACCAAGGGCCCACTGTATAGTTAGTCCTCTGAATCCATGCAGTCTGCATCCATATATTCAACCATTCACAGTTTCAAAATATTCATACAACAAACAAACAAAATCCCAAAAGCAAAGCTTCATTTTGCCATTTGATATAAGGGACACCATTTTACTCCGCCACTGTATATAATGGGACTTGAGTATCCATGGATTTTGGCATCCAGGGGTAGTCCTGGAACCAAACCCCGGCAGATACCAAGGGCCCACTGTACTAAAACGTAATAAAATTTTAAACACAATTAAAAGTAATTACATTAAGATGACAGTTATGAACAGCATAAAACATTAAAAACTTGGGAAAGTTACAAATAAAGCAAGCCTCGCACCTAACTTTAAGAAGACTCCTTGCAAGCAATTGCACATTGGAAGCCAGCTTGAACAAAATAGGTTGGAAATGAGTCGAAGGCACGCAATGAATTTGGCTGCATCTCTGGTTCTTGTTCATTGAAAAGCTGTATTCACTCCAGTCATGCAACTCTAAGCATTGCGTATTTCTAACTTTTAATCCATTTGAAGTCAAGAGTTGGTGTATCCTGTCCTTAATCAAAACTAGACAGAATCACAAGTTATGACATGGTTGCTTATGGATTGGGCTGCTAGCACTGTTTTTGGAGTTGTTTTTCACGGTGGGTGCAATTCCAAAACAAAGGGCTTTATTTGTGGGTGAGAGGTGTGAACCTGCCATTTGAAAGGGATGTGTGTGGAAATTGGCAAGGCATATCTAACATTTATATGGTAAAATACAACGGAACATAAACAGATGTGCAGATGAATTCCCGATAGCACTGACATTTACGTTTCCAGACCATTGTTTAGGCTATAGTTGTCTGAAGGGCTTAATTTTGAACAAGACAGGTAGTGGAGCCAGGTCACTTATTCAGCAGCAAAAAATGAACCAAACTAAGAAAGAAACTTGTTAAAAATGCAAAATTGGGGTACAGGAGGACTATTGGCAGCTCAGAAAGTGATTGTTGCAGATTGTTGCAGCTCTTTAAAAGAGACAGGGGGAAAAACCTGGTATTGAATGTACTGGGTTAAAAGGGTTTATTGGTAATCCCCTTGCAAACTGCAATGAATGCAATCAGGGCAAGCATGAATGCCATGAAAATAACTAGGTTATTTTTGTAGCATGAACACATACTCTCAGCCTCAGAAAAACCCATGATATGTCCGCCCTAGGGTCACCAGAAATTGGAAATGGCCTGAAGGCGCACAAGAAATTGGACTGTATCACTGGTTATTGTTTGTTGAAAAGCTGTATTCACACCAGTCAGGCAACCCTGAGTATTATGTATTTCTAACTATTAATCTGTTTTAAGCCACAAGTGTAGTGTCCTGTCCTTAATCAAACTTGACCAGGTTGGCAACTGTCAGCCAGAGGACATTTTCCTTAGCTGCCCATAGACTGTGGAATGGCCTGCCGGAAGAGATTCGACAGCCGAAGGTGCTGTCTGAATTCAAAAAGCATTAAAAACCAATCTCTTATGGCAGGCTTATCTAGCTGATTTTTAAATTGTGAATTTTAAATGTTGATTGTTTTAATATGTGTATATCTTGCCCCTTTAAACTGTATGCGTGTCCTTTTAAATTGATGTGTATTTTAATTGCTGTGTTTTAATTGATGTGGTGTGTCTGTTCATTGTTGTTGTTCCCCACCTTGACCCATGGGAAGAGGCAGGTAAGAAATAAATTATTATTATTATTATTGACAAAATCACATGTAATAATAATAATAATAATAATAAATTTATTTATATCCCGCCTCTCTGTGCAACACAACCGGGGCGGCTTACACATTAAAACAATACAGACATGGTTATGACATCCCCCACCACCACCACCCTTGATGTGAGCTACTTGTGCCTTGTGTTATACAGCATCAGCTTTATCAGCATCGGCTGATTTGTGCCGTCCGGTTTGAAACTTGCGTTTGCGACCGGTTTGGACTAACATGTAACGGCAGCCCTGCGATTTCTTTTTTCTAGCAGAACCATTGCTGCCTTCCCATGGGCGACGGGAGGAGGATGCGAGCTCCATTTGCTGACGTCTTTGGGTTTCTGTTGAAGTCATTAGGGGAGAGTGTTAATTGCAAATTTCCTCTGCACCCCGGGTCCCTTGGGACCATTGGCAAAGGTGGCTGGGGGAGGATGGAGGAGGATGGAGCAGCAGCTGGGAAGGAGCTGATTAAAATCAAAGATCATTTTGCAGCTTTGGCTGGACCAGTGTTTCATATCAGCGCAATGAGATACCTTCAGGTGCAAGATCTAAAGGCGGGGTAGCTGCGTAGACAAGAGTCCAAAACAGATTGCAGAAATAATCCAATCTGAGACCACTTTAACTGCCCTGGCTCTATGCTAGGGAATCCTGAGGATTGTAATTTATTGTGGTCCCAGAGCTTTCTGACAGAGAAGGCTCCATGTCTCACAAAACTCCAGTTCCTAGAATTTCCTAGCATTGAGCCAGGGCAGTTAAGGTAGTCCCAAACTGGTTTATTTCTGCAGTGTACCCAAATGACCAAGATAGGTCTCTGCCCCAACTCTTCTTTTGGGCAGGGCTGGGGAAACTTTGGCCTTCCATGGTTGGGTTTCAGTTCTTATCAGGCCCAGCCTACTTGGCTAATGATCAGAGATGATGAGAGTACTAGTATCTTTACATCTGATGGCCCATGCACTTGTACAGCCCTACCTCTGCAAGCCCTGCTTTTGGTGATGGAAACCAAAACCTATCTGTGGAAACAGAAAGTGCACTTTTGTAAGAGCATGTTTTTTAAAAGTATTTATGGAATTGCAGAGGGGATTTCCCCCCCTTTATTATTCAAAGGATGAGTATTCAGTCTGGAATTCAAGTATCCACAGCTTTGGAAATCCTTGAGGATTTTTCAATTACAGGGAGCATAGGAGGATGTGCGCTTCTCAACTATGATATCACTCAGCTCCTTCTCTATAAGACTTTCGTGAGGCCTGCGATGTAAGAATGGATAGAGAATAAATCTGTTTCTAACTTATGACAAACCTAAGATGAAACTATCATGGATTTTTCTTGGCGAGATTTGATCAGAAGGGGTTTGCCGTTGCCGTCTTCTGAAGCTGAAAGAGTGTGACTTGCCTAATGTCATCCAGTGGGTTTGCATGGCCAAGTGAGGATTTGAACCCTGTTCCCCAGAGTCCTAGTTGAACACTGAAACCACTACACTACACAGGCTCTTAGTTACAGGTAGAGATTTGACAATGTGTGTGAGTGCTGTGTTCAGAATAGTAAAATCTGTATTCAAACTAAGCTTAAATGATGTAGACTTCATGTTAAAGTGGCCTTGCCTTCCTAGAAAATGTAAACTTTAAGACTGCAAATCTCATAATGGAAGCTGTGGTCCACAAAAATAATTTGGACCACCTCTGACCCACAGAAGGCCAAGTGCAATGATTTGGGAATTGGACTAGGACACTGCGAGACAAACGTCTCAATCCCAGTTCAGGCATGGAAACCCACTGGGTGATTGTGGGCAAGTCACATACTCTTAGCCTCAGAGGATGGCAATGGCAAGCCGCCTCTGAACCAAACGTGCCAAGAAACCCCTATGATAGGTTTGCCTTAGGGTCGCCATAGGTCAGAAACAACTTGGAGGCATGCAACAACAAGAAATGATTTGAAGGCATGCAACAACAAGAAGTGACCCTGGAGATGGACTTTCTGGGGTTTATTGTTGTTATGCATTGTCAAGTCAGCGTTGATTCATGGCAACCCTATGAATGGCAGAACTCCATGGGATCCTGTTATCAAGTTTTCCATGAAATTCTAGTGTCCTTTGTTTGCAGATTTGTTTGCAGGATTAATCCCCATTATTCATAATTATTAGAAACTTTTGCAAAACGTTTTAAAGATCATAAACACAGTTGTATTTCAACAGTGAGTGGTGGGATGGAGGAGAAACATTTGAAGCCCCAAGGATGGATGGATGGATGGATGGATGGATGGATGGATGGATGGATGGATGGGTTGTTTGGGGTGGGGAAAAACATTGTAAAGAAAAGAAGGGAACAAACAACGGTTCTTTGTTTCAAAGGAATTAATTAGCGTATTTGCAAACAGGTTTCTGGAGTTGGCTATAGTTTATTGTATCAGTGTGTGAACAGATGTGATTCATGCGCAGGAATTCAGAGTTCTCTCCAGGGAACTATTTTGAATTCAGTTCTTACACTGTACAATAGACTGTTTTTCTCTTATGGCCTATGGTACAGAGTACTACCGTTCTGAAATTGGCTTGACGCGAGTGTGTATGTGTGATACAGAGAGAGAGAACACATAGCACTGCTGTGTTTGCGGTAAATGAGATGATGAGACTTATTTGGACAAGATATGAAGTTTCTCGGTTTCTTTAACAATGCTGGTATGGTCCAAGAGAGCTGGCCACAAAGAATTTTGTGGCATCTTAATATTTGACGGGTTTATTATGGTAGAAGCCTTGGTGGAATGTAGTCTTTGTTTCATCAGATGCATGAGGTTTTCCCCAAGTGGCATATGGCTGGGGTGGGCAGACTTTGTGAAAACATTGTGGTCAAAGGAAAATGAAATGCAGAACAGTGCTGAAAGAAATGCAAACCAGTAAAGGAGGGATGGGCAATCCTTGCATTTGGGGCAATCATCATCATCATCATCATCATCATCATCATCATCATCATCATCATCATCTAACAGGGATATGTGGCTCCCTAAGGTCTCCTAGGGGGCTAAATGCAGCCTCCATCTTTCCACAGTTGTCAGCCCCCTGGAGTAAAGGGAGGAGAATGTAAGGAAACTGGTTGCAAAGATAGAGAACTAAGGTCATTTCACATATTGACTTGAATGTGGAAATATTGTGAGAACTGGAGATTTTTGTCCGCTGTTGCTTACGCACTTCTTTTATCTGTGCTTGTTTGTTGGCATATTGCTTTCAAGGAATCTCTCTCTCTTTCTCTCTGGATTTTGTGATGGATTTTTATTGTGGTGAGCTGCTTTGTGTCTAGTGGTCTTATCAAAAAGCAAATTGGAACGGAATGCAGATGCATAGCATTTTCGGTTTCGTGGGGCTTTTCATGCTCTATCTAGTTCCAGTTCTTTCAACAACCCTATAGTATAGGGTAAATAAGTACTATTATTCCATTTTGGTGGGGGAAGAGAAGGGTGAAAAAGAGTAGTTTGTCTACAGCTACTAGTGTTCAAGGCAGAGGTGGGATTCGAACCTGCCTCTTCTCCATTAATCCGTTAGTCCCAGAGCTACTGCATCATGCCATCTTTTCATGTAATAATAATGAAAACTAATGTTGTGTATTAGTTAGAGTTAATAGCCCACTTTTCTTCCAGTGAGCTCAATGCAGCGCACATGGTTCTCTTCTTCCTAGATTATATGCTGCCTTTCTCCTAAATTGGACCAAGGCGGCTCACAAAAGATACTATAAAAACAATAATTCATCTTCTGAACAACCTTGTGAGGTAGATTAGGCTAAGATAGAGTGACTGACATAAGATCGGGTTTTATGGCCGAATGTCTTCTTGGTCCCGGTTTCTCCAAATCCATCACTTTAATCCCTGATAAATAAATCCACTTATTAAACAAGATATATACAGATGAATCCATAACCTGGATGAATTTCACCTCTTAAGGTCTTTCATATATAATGCAGGTTGAATCTCCCTTATCCAAAATGCTTGGGACTAGAAGTATTTTTGGTTTTCTGATTTTGGAATATTTGGATATAAATGTTGAGATACCTTGGAGATGGGACCCAAATCTAAACGCAAAATTCATTTACGTTTTTATACACCTTGCACACCTAGCCTGGAGGTAATTTTATACATAATGTTTTTAATAATGTTGTTCTTGAAACAAAGTTTGTGTACACTGAATTTATCAGAAGACAAAGGCATCACTATTTCAGCCATTTCAGAAATCTGGATAAGGCAGACTCAACCGGTACTTCGTTTTGTTCTCTAAATAACTGTGTACTTCTTTTGCTTGTAGCGGTATCTTCTGCTTAAAAGCCCCTGTCCTTTAAAGCATTTTAAACTGAGCTGAAATCCTGTTGCATCATCTGGACTTGCACATTTCAGGGGCTTGCTTTCATAGTCCCCCGCTTCGACTTGGTTTCTTTTGACTCTTCGGTTGCGCAGACATTCTGTGTTGCTGTGACCCTTTTTCGAGACTGTTAAATAAATAGCTCAGCTTCGTTGCAATTCAAACAAGTCATCGTGAAACTATGAATAAGATCAGCGGGAAAGGAGAGGGGGGTGGCGTGAAGATTCAGAACGGATTGGGAAACCACAATTTAGTATGACTTCCTCCTTGTTTTTGAGAACTTCCCATTCCATTAAGCAGGACTATTCTTTGGAATAATAATATTCACATAGAGATACTCTGTTAAACAGACCAGCAGCACTTTTTGGTGTACCTCTGGCTTTAATGCATTCCCTCCTTTAAATGCTTCGCAAAGTTTTCATGGACCACTTGAAAACTGGCCTAGTGGACAGATGCTTTTTGTTATACCAAACAAAGCACATACTTTATTTTAATAACTGCAGCTTTGCCTTTGGCAAGTATATCCGAGAGAAGAGACTGCATTAGCAATGTATTGTGACAATTATAGCACCTTCAGCTCTTGTTGCCCTATTCATTTACCTGGTCCTGGTCAGTTTTCGGCTTACAGTGACCCTAAGGTGACACTATCACAGGGTTTTCTTGGTGCGGTTTGCCATTGCCATCCTCTGAGGCTGAGAGATTGTGACTTGCCTAGGGTCACCCCATGGTTTGCACAGCAGAGCGGGGATTTGAACCCTCTTCTCCAGAGACATAGTCCAATGCTGAGACCGCTACACCACACTGGCTCCCAGGTTAGAAAATGAATTTAGACTGATTTGTCATCTACCTTGAGAACCCTTACATAAACTGTTTTAAATAAATTAGTAACGGTGGTTTAGCTGCATCTAGGAATCAATATGCAGAGAGATCTTGTAGCATCTTTGAGACTAACTGAAAGAAAGAAGTTGGCAGCATGAGCTTGCGTAGACTTCAGTCTACTCCCTCAGATGCATTTGGCAGAGTGAACGCAGACTCATTTGGATTCCACCAAATGCATCTGAGGAAGTAGACTTAAGTCTGCAAACGCTCAGGTTGCCAACTTCTTTCTTTCTGTTAGTCTCAAAGAAGCTACAAGCTCTCTCTCTGCACACTGGTTCCACAGACTAACATGGCTATATCTTTGCATTCCTATCTAATGTGTGACATTTTAATTTTCGATTTAGAAACCACTTAAAACCAATCCTCTCCCCCCTGCAATATCTTTGCTGTAACAAGTAATGTTACTTATTACTCTATAAGAAAGTCATGACATTCCCAGCATTTGTGACATTTATTTTTTTAAAGAAATGCATTTTTGGCCTCTGATTCTTGGAGGTCTTTATTGAATATTGGACATGTTTCAGGAATGCTTTACTTGTGTATTCCCAGATAGCTCCTGTGGCCAATTCCAGCTCTAAGAGTATATGCGTTTTATGATTCTGACCTTCGATGCCCTGAAAAGCAAAGGATTTATCATGCATTCTTTCCAAAATTCAGGTGTAAAAGTACTGTATAAAACAATTCAAAGGAGTTTTTTAACTTCAAATTGGAGGAAGAAGGGTATACATAATCCCATTTGCAAATGTTTTCTTGTAGGCTGGGTGTCGTGGAGTGTGTCATATGTCGTGCTTTCATTCCAGCTGATATGAAAGTGCCCCAGCAATTGCAAAAGAATGACTGAGACTGTAATGAGTGGTTTTGCAACTGTGACATGGGAATAACCTGGCATTCTCCACCTGATGTTTCAGCTGTGATCCCTTCCAGTCAGATGTCACAGTCATCCATATTTTGACATCTCCTGGTTAGACTACTGCAATGTGCGGTCCTTGTGACACTGGCGAAGATTTCTCAGTTGGTTGCAAAACACTTCTAGCTGGGACTGGCTATATCAGCCAAATGATGAAGAGATCTGTTGTGCATGTCGTGCTTTGATTAATAGAAAAATCCTTCTTCAGGTCTCTTGCAAATTTGTAAATGGTTTTAGGAGCACAGCCTGTGCTTTGCTGTGGGATTGTTTGGTTGGCGTGGGAATGAAATTGTCACTTTTTTATTCTCAGACTGAATGACTGAATACTGGGTAAATAAATCATGATCTCCCCCTTCTTACATTCCTTGGAAACTATTACAGTCATACTGTTTTAGTAATCCATATACCATCTCTGTAATGCAGTCTTTCCCATACTGATGCTGCCTAGAACCTCAGCACTACAATTCCCAGTATCCCCAGGCAGTACTGCCAGTGGATTCTCTGGAGCAGAGGGGAGATACTGTGGTTATCATGGAAGCCTTAAATAAGTGAGGGAAGATTTATTTTATTGTGTCTTTTGCTATTGAGATAGTGAGCATTATGCCTGGGTGCAACTTTCCTTTAGGGCTCCTCCACTTTTGGAACAGTGCTCTTATAACAGGTGTCACTTGCATGAACCTTTGCAAATTGTTTTGGTGACAGAGTGAGACATTTGTTTCCCTGGACATTTTAAAGTGTTTGGTCTGCCCTACTGTATTTTTATTGCTTTTTTAAAATGCCATTTTTTAAAAAATTGTGCCTTTTTTGTATGTGTGTGTCCCATCTTTTGAAGAGTATTTGTCTCTTTTGGAATACCTTCGAAATAAGGGCAGTGATTCAGGCTGGATGGCAGCTCGGATGCAAGCAAAGAAAGAGAGCATGGCTAATGTAGATCAGCCAAGGGATGTATCCTGTTTGCCATCTGGTCTGATTTTGTGGGATGTTTTGCAGCGATTAAAGCCAGAGGATGTGGGCAAAATGCCTGCCTCTGGGATGCCACCTATGCATGAAAAGTCTGATCTACTTGGGATTATTATACATGACAGAAGGAGGCATTAGATACATCTTTCAGTGCCAACAGACAAATGCAGTGGAAAATAATAACAATAGCAACTACATATAGTATATTAAAAATTAAAAGTGGGTACTGGATGCATGCCAGGGACAGACAAAAAGACAAATAAATGGGTCCTAGAGCAAATCAAGACAGTGTAACTGGAGAGGAAAAGAGGATAGTGCTTGGAAAAGTGGAAGGCAGTAGGCAATGAGGAAGACTGTATTACAGGTGAACAGACTCAGTCAAGAAAACCATGACCCTGAGTTTGCATGATTTTAACAGGGCTGTTAAAAAGACGGCATCATGGAGGTCTCTCACTCATAGCATCCCTGAAGTCCTGACTTGATGGCATTGAACAACAACAGCATTTGGATTGGAGACTGGGATTAGATTCATCTTGTTGGTCTGGGATGTTTGAAGACAAGAGGTATAGAGGACTACAAAACATGAGGCACTAGAGCTCCCTGGCTGAGAATTCTAAGTGCCTCACCCTGAACTGAAAAATCCTCGGATTTGATAACGTGGAACCACAGTAGTTAAAGTGGAATCATAGTGCTATAATTGTATAGTGTGATATGACCCCTATTCATAGCTGGCACTTTATTTCTTCATTTCCTTAAGAAAAGTTCCATAGAACCAACCAAATAAACACAAAATAGACAGAATTCTGTGTCTCAGTCTAACAGAATGGAATTCGGAGACATAGCCATGTAAGTCTGGAATATCTGTATGCAAAGGGATCTTGCAGCACCTCTGAAGCCAACTGTGCGAAGGACAGTGTATCATAGACTTGGCTGGGTCTGAGGAAGTAGACCCAAGTCTGTGAAAGCTAATGCTACAACTTCTATGAAGCCTTATGCTACAACTTCTTTTATACTGTTCATCTCAAAGGTGATACAAGATCCCTGGCATAATAGTCATCTTGGAAAGTTTGCTTTTTGTGGCTTAGCCAAGTGTTTGCACAAAGCAGGCCCACTTTCCCAGAAGAATCCACTGGCTGGCACCTGGCCTTTACCTTCTCCAATTTTTTCCAGTGGTATGAAGTTTCAGAATCTGGGAGCTACTTTTTCGATTTTCCAAAATCTCCTGGTACAGTGGTTCCCAACCTTTAGTCCTCCAGATGTTTTGAGACTGCAGTCCGCATAATTCCTGACTGTTGGCCAACTTTGGGGCTTCTGGGATCTGAAGTCCAAAACAAAGGGAGGACCAAAGGTTGACAATCGCTGCCCTGGAGCAATGCATGTCAGGGGCATTATGGGAAATTAAAATGGTACTGTCTGACTCCTTTGGCTGATTCAGAATGCTGTTGCTGATGAGCAAACCGGCTTTCCCCCCCCCAGAACATTGTTGCTCTTGGCTCATATTGCATAGAACTTAGTATGACACAGATTTCATACCAGTACCACTCAAGCTTCTGTTTTCTTCAAACTATGAATGAAATCATCAACAATAATCTGGGCAATCCCATGCACATTTCTCAATCTGTTATGAAACGAATGTGCAAGACCTGCGCAGAGCAGTGGATGGCCAGGGTTCTTGGGGGTATCTCATTCATAAGGCAACCATCAAAGTCAGCTTGAGGGTAAATAACCACTGTTTTGGAAAACACTCCTGCAGTGCCTATGGGTTGCTTATTTAACCAGCGCCATGATTCACGCTGATTGGCATTGCCATTCCCAGGCACCAGACCTAGCTTTTGTGCATCGAGAACAACTCATGACTTAGTCGGCAGATTTTCCTTCGGCTTGAGCTGTTTCCTGGCACATGATCCAACTCAGCATCGCTTCGCAAGGGCACAGGAGTGGGGGAGTGCATTGAATCATTTCCCACATCTCCTCCGTGAGCGGGGGCTTAAAGTATGGTTTTGGGGCTCCACCAAGTGGCTGTGTCATCCTCCGATCTGAGAGATGTGGGATGGCGAGACTCACACAAAAATACCTCTTTTCAGAATGAGTAATGATGAAGCATGAAATTTGCAGCCACACAATGTGGGGATGGCATCTTCCTTTTAGACGGCTTTTGTCAGGGGATAATAGAGATTTCAGGAGCCAGCGTGGCACAGCGGTTTGAATGTTGGACTCGGATGCTGGAAGATCAGGGTTTGGTTGCCCACTTGGCCACGGAAATCTAGGTGAGCTTGGGCAAGTCACACACTCTCAACCTCAGAGGAGGGTAAGGGCAAATGGCATTTGAACATATGCCAAGAAACCCCCATGATAGGTTTGCCTTAAGGTCACTGTAAATCCGAAATGGCACACAAGAAAGAGAGATTTGAGGAGGCTGTTAATTCTATAATTCACCTAAGTACAGAATATCCTTATTCAGAAACATTATTCTCCTTTCCAGTGGGCTAAATGTTGGAGGAGATTACTTTTACGTTCTTCAAGTGAGTCTTTTACAGATGTCTGATTGCTTTCTCTGTTCCGCTGTTGTTCAAGGCCCTTGCTTCCACACTTATTTTGCTATAGTCCCCAGTGACGATTGTGGGCTAGAAATCACTTGGACTCTTGTACATACATAACTTCCACAATGAAATCAGTTGCATGTTTGTGTCTGATACAGACAAAAACTTTTCATACTGTATCTCCTTAGTTCCTGTATGCTGTGAAAGTAATACAATGCCCCTCCTTCACCGGCTTGTTCACCAATGTGATTTGAGTAGTTCACATTACATTTATGAGTTTAAAGGGAGTGGTTATCCTTTGTGGGACTCATGCGAAAGTGGAAACTCTTCTCCATCCTCCTGATAGTTTGTGCCTCTTGGTGCTCCCCTGTTTCTTCGACAACATCTCCCAAGGAAAGCAGCCCCTGTGCTTGCTGGACTTGGAAAGCGCTCCTTCCGTGGCTGTGCATACTGATCACCAAAGGTGCTTGGGTCTGTGGCTTCCTGTGAGCATGAGATAATTGCTCTCCAGTAGGGAGCACATGACGTGAACTATCAGGAGAAACCCCTGGGACTTCAATCGCAAGTCTGGAATGATATTGTGGGTAAATGAATCAACAGAAGGTTATCAGGCTTCCTGCATCACAGGCCCTTTGTTTGAAGAGAGCAAGGAAGGGGAGGCGCTCTGTTTTCTTTTTCACCAGCGCCAATGCAATACGGAAATTTCGGCACAAAAAGTGTCGCTCTAGAAGTACAGTTGAAAAGGGCCTTTGAGCCAGGAAGGAGTGATGTGGCTGCCGAAACAAAGCATACCCCCCAAATCCCCAGCCCACCTAACACTGCAAAAACAATAAACACAAAAAAATCAACACAAACACACCTCAACCTCTCCAAAGGAGCAATGCAATATTGTTCTGAGGGTGTATGGGAATTAGTAACACTTCAGGAGAAATTTTTATTTGCATGGAATGATAGCGTTGCAGACGTGAGTGACTTAAAAGTGACACACTTGACATTTAAAACAGGATTGGCGAACCTTTGAATGTTGGATTTCAGCTGCCAAGCAGCTTGGACAATGGTCAAGACTTAAGACCTCTGGTGAACTAAAGGCTTCACATCCCCAGTTCGAAAACATGTCTGCTAACGTTGTACAGAGGAGAACAAGGGAATTTATTTATCCTCCTCTCCACTTTCTTCATTGTCCAGCTCTCACATCCGTACATGGTAATAGGGAAAACTGTGGCTTGTACGATACTAACTTTGGTGCTCAGTTGTATAACTTGACATTTTAGGAGCTTCTCTAATTCTGCTTATATTTAATGTTGATTCTTGTTAATATTTATTGGTTTTGTTGCATTTTGTTGGAATTAACACATTTTGTGTAAAATTACCTTCAGGCTATTGTATAAGGTGTATATGAAACGTAAATGAATTTTGTGTTTAGGTTTGTGTGCCATTCCCACGAGATGTCATTATGATCATACGCATAAATACAGATATTTCAAAATCCAAAAAAATCTGAAACCTAAAACACTCCAGGTCCCAAGCATTTCCGATAAGGGAGGCTCGACCTATATGGTGTGTGTACAGTCAGCCCTGTTTTTGCAGGGGATCCATTCCGGAACCCTCCCTGAAAATGGTATTTTGCACGTATTGAAGCCCTATAGGTTTGAATGGGGGTGCGTGCCCCATTTTAATTCCCCCCTTTGCTCCTCCCGAGTATGCAAGGGTTGCGTATATGAAGTCCGTGCAAACGGCGGGGTAACTGTACATGCGTAAAGTCATGTGTATTAGTTTGAAGATATCAAGAACCTTATCTGTACATTTCCTACCAGGTCACACTTCTCAGCAGTCAAGCCCTGCTAGAAATACCAAGGTGCTCTTTTTATATTTCACTTTAACCTGGCGGCTTTATTTTTAAAACCTGTGACTCTCACTTCCTTGCAAGGATGTCACAGAGACTCCTGGAGGGTGCGGGTGTTTGCACCGAAGCACAATAAATGCACAAGAAGGTTGCAGATTAGAGCAGCTTCTCCTCTGGTTTCTGCCAAGTGAGTCAAGATTCATCTTTGGAAACCGAAGAGTTGCTGACAGGTTTAATGTCCAGATATCAGTAGTGTGCTTGATCCTGCCGCTTTGCGACATTAGGAACAAAAGCACAAGGGAACAAACCCAGTGGATCATGTACATGTCACTTGTGTTGCTCACTTATGAATCCCAAATAAACATCAAAGGCTCCTCTCCCAATGTTTGGGTAAGCCTTAGTGACTTTTCTTTCTCATCTTTATTTTTATATCAATAAGCTTCGTCCTCCTTTTATCAAGGACTTCTTAACACTTACGTTGTTCTTTTCTGCACAACTCTGGCTACATTCTGCTAATAAATGAAGATTGTTTCCAATAGCCCACATCTTCTGGTGTGGCACCCCTGAACCAGCTGTAATTCTAGTTTGGTTCAGGGGTGCCAAACTAGACGATGTGGACTATTCTATATTGACTTTTGTGCAATGCACTAAATATGCTGTTGGGCACAACAGAATTTAACTTCTTCTTGGGAATTTCCACTTTCATTTTCCTCCCCTGTTGGAAAGTGCTAAGTTTGCTCATTGTTTAGCACTGCTAACACACAAACTCTATCTGTCTCCCTCTCCCACTTTAACAATATTTTCTTGCGTTACTTTTTAAAACATTGGTTTGGGCAAATGGTCTGTTCTGAACAAGTGACTTAACCCTCATTATGGTCGTCTTGATGTGCTAAACTCAATCACTTATTAATCTTTCCCCCCCTTTTTATCTTGTTTGTTTTCCCCCTGCAGCCAACTGGGTACATGGAAAACTCAATTTCCTACAGCTCAATTGAAGATGTTCAGCTGCTTTCTTGGGAGAATGCCCCAAAGTATTGTTTACAGCTCACAATCCCTGGAGGGACAGTCTTGTTACAGGTATGGTCAACACAAAAAGAACTGCTTTCTCATTTCTCCTACTGTTTTATTGCTCTAATCTGCTGGATGTGAGATTACCGAATGCAAGGGTGACCTGAGAACAGTCAGAAGTTTACTGTGACCAGCCTTTATTTGCCAACAGATTTGTCTGGATGAGTGGTGGCATTCAAAACCTGGCTTTGTTGAGGTGCCCTGAGATAAATATCTGTTCATAATATTTCTGGCTAGCAGAGGAAGGATTTGCCATTATATAAAGATGTCGTATATACTCGACTATAAGTCAACCTCATGTATAACTCAAGGGCAGGTTTGGGGGTCCCAATTATGGATTGTGGATAAGTCGAGGGTAAAACTTAGGGGCACGTAACAAGGGCTCTAAAGGACGAAGTGCCAAAAAACTTACAAAATTCCAGCAGGCATAACTATTTGTGTTCACACTAAAGGCTAGAAGGACGAGAGAGTAGAGGGGAGTTAGTACTTCCAGGAGAGATTATACTCTTGCCTTTCACCAGAGGATGGTTCCCTTTTTTATGAGCGTTAAAGTACAGTACTTGTATTGATAAGTCGACTCAGGTTTTGGGGATCAATTTTTGGATTAAACTTTCTACATGAGTACTGTATATACAATTGTTTTTGTCAACTTAACTAATTTCTGGTAGAGAAGGAGCTGCGAAGACGGAAATGTGGAAGGCTCAAACTGCTTCTAAGGAGAAACTCGCTTTGTACAGAAAATATAGTACATGGTGCACAACTTGTTACCCTCCCAGTGATTTGGGCTTACTCAGGACTGTCCCTGTCAAACTGGAACAGTCAGAGGACATGTAAAGGGTTTCTTTCTGAATCCCTCTGCATTCTCATTTATAATCTTTTTCTAGCTTGGATTTTTTTGTAAAGGGAAGGGCTCTTTTTAAGACAAAGAGTCATAAAACAACTCCGAAGTCAAAGCTCTGGGCCAAGCATAAAGAGAATTTGGCAGGGCCAGTAGATGTTTATCAGCAGTGGTCAGCCATGATGTTGTTCTCCTGAAAGCAAATTAATGGCTATCATGAGAAATTGGCACCTCAAAGGAATGCTTTGCTCCACTGTGTTTTCTTTTGAAGATCTGAGGTCATAATATTGTTTCATCCGCAACCAATAATGGAACTGAATGGACGCTAGGCTCCTGTGAATGTTTGTATTGGACCCCTGCCTTCCATGGCCGAATGAGAGCTTTTTGCAAAGTGGCTGGCGTCTCCATACAGACACAATTGCTCCTGTTCTGTTTTCATTTGGAGCTGTCACATCTGGATTCGTGACGCGTGACAGATCCTGATGAAAGAGCAAATTTCCCAATGCAAGCAAGTTCCGTTGGATGTAGCCCCAGTGTTTGATGAATCTAGGAGGAAAGCACAAAAATAGAAGCCAGTTACTTGGGGAATTCAGGGGGGAAAGCTATATTTAAAGTCATGACACAGTAAAGAGTGTGTCAGCTCCTGCATCTCTTTTTTTCTGCCCGAAATGTAAGGTAAGGAAGGGGCTGACTCCCATGAGTTTCATGTCAGAGTTCTGTGTGCATCTACAAGTCACAGCTTGTGTGTGTGCATACAGATTGAGTGGAAAGCTGTGATTTCCTTTTTGATGTTGTTGTTTGTTATTGACCAGAATTCTGTGTCTATAAGATACTTAGGCGGGTTACAGACCGCCACAAGGGACGTCCTTAGGACGTCCCATTTTGAAAAAGGGGCGTCTCTTCCAGACGCCCCTTACCCTGTTACGGACAGAGTCCGTAACAAATGGCGGCAGCCGTTCCACATGGCCGCCGCCATTTTGAAGTAACGGACGCTCTGCATCTGCATGTTGCGGCCCGGAAGTGACGCCGCGAGTGCGCGCTTTGGCACTTGCGGCGTCTCTTCCGGGTTGCTGGAAGGAGCGCAATTTTCGCGCTCCTTCTTTGCAGCGCAGAGGAGTCTCAGAGGAGTCACGCGGTTTGGCTGCTGCGACTCCTCCGCGCTGCAACCGGCAGCGGCCCGAGACCACCCCTTTTGGGCGGTCTGTAACGGGCCTTAGTTAAGTATCATTTTTAATTTGCTATCCCCTTTGAGTCCCAGACTTGGATGAAAATTGCTTCCTTAAGTATACTTAACTCAAGCATTCAAGGGTAGCCAGGTTAGCCATAGAGCAAATAAAAAAATCCACTGAACAATTATACTTTTATTGAGCCAACCAAAATGCACAATTACATATTGCAAGCTTTCGAAGCTCCACTGGCTTCTTCATTAGGCAAGGTGTTAAAAACCATAAAGGAGAATTAAAATGGAAGATGTTAGTCATAAGCCTGCATTTGGCTGTTCTCAGTTCAGATGGTACGGAGGGGTATTACTTTCAGGCTGGAACCTCCTCCTCCTGGTCACTGGGAGATTATGAAAGTCCAGGAAATTTAACATCCATTGGCCAAACAAAAAAGATGCTTCTTTGTAACCCAACATGTCTCCATCCTTTGTGAGGTCCAGGCCCCTTTTGTTAGGTGGAGGACACTGCATTTATCAAGAAGTCTTCAGGAAAACTTTAGGTGGTGTTGAAGTAAAACATGCAAATCCACTCCCAATTTTAGAGGAAAAAATTGCTTTACCTGTGTTGGAGGTAGAAGCTTAGAAACTTTTAACTTAGTGGTAGAATGCATCTGAGGATGTAGGCTCATGCTGCCAACTTCTTTCTTTTAGATGCTCTCAAAGGTGCTACAAGATTTCTTTAAATACTAGAGCAGTGGTGGAGAACCTTTTAGAGACCGAGTGCCCAAACTGCAACCCAAACCCCACTTATTTATCGCAAAGTGCCATGTCCCTCTGGATTTCTAATGACAAACTCTAGTGAAGTCTGTTTTGGGACGATGGTGTGTGTGCCCACAGAGAGGGCTCTGAGTGCCACCTCTGGCACGTGTGCCATAGGTTTGCCATCACTGTACTAGAGAGATAATCCCTGGTGAACTTTCCTCTGTGCACATCGATTCTGAAATGTGGGAGTGAATTTGTGGGAGACTTGGTCTCTTTTGTAACATGGGGATAACAGCACTAGTTTCTTTGCAGGCTGAGTGTAAAGATTGCAACTCATAATAGCACAATAACACCTGATGTACGTTGGATGTACACCTGATTAATATTTGGAAAAGTTGTATAAGTGTGAACCCTTTTATGAATAATGGTAATACAATATGGAAAGGGAGACCCAGCTTGTGTATCTTTATGCTTCAGAGCTCCTTTAGAAGGAAGAGTGAGGCAGGCAAACATTTTCATCCTTGGACATTTGTTTAAATGTGGGTTCTACATTTGGCCGCCCTGTTGTGTTGCTATTTTATAAAAAGCCTATTCCTGGCAATCAGGTGTACCCAGAAGGAAAAACTAACAGAACAGAAATTCCCGATAAGCACAACAATGGCTGCAGATAATGCGCAGCTTGCTGTTCTTTGAATTAGCACGGCCTTTTCTTTATTTATCACAAGAATCTCCCAGGGAAAACCCAGAATAAAAGTTAAGAATACAATTGTATGTGTGCTTCCTCTCTGCCAGTTTTTTCATCTCTCCCCTCTTCCTCAGCCTTTCCCCTTGTTTGCACCTGTTTCTATTTTAGGCTCAGAAACTGATACCCTTCCTTTGCATAAATAATATGCTTTTCAGGATTACATGAAAAACCTGTAAATCACCATGGTTTGGCCAAAGGAGCGATGCACAGCTTGCTAAATATAGGATTTTATTTCTTTATCATTAAGCTTTTTTAAAAGAAAGAAAGAAAGATTTTGAGATTTCTTATCCAAAACAGAGGAGGAATTGTGCATAACTCACAGTCAAGGACCACTTTGGGCATTTTAAATCTTAATTTTCCCTGTATAATTTCATACTATTTTCCCTCTCTCATACACAATGCAAGTCTCAAGTCTCAGAACAAAAACTGCATTAAATGATCAATCGAATATTATAACAAATGCAAGGATCAGCATGACAAAATGTACTTTTTAAGAATCTAGAGGACTAGAAACCTAAGCTCAGAGCTTGTAAAAGGTTATTGGTTTGGATGACAGCTCCCAGTATTCTGCAGCCAGCCTGACCATGGGTGGGTGCCAGCTGGTGGATTCTGGCAGTTGTAGTTCAAAAAAGTAACTTGCCCAAGCTCTGTCTTGAATGATAATGAAAGCAAAAAGAGGGGGGAATGGACATGCAAAACAAGTACAATTGGCCCTCCATTTTTGCAGGGGATCCGTTCCAGGACACACACACTTGCAAAAACAGAGGCCCACGCATATTCAAGCTCCATAGGTTTGAATGGGGTGCGTGCCTGTCCACGCGCCCCATTAAAAATAGTGGAGGTTGCCCCTCTGCGGATTTTCGAGGATCCCAGATCCACAAGTTAGGAGGGGCAACTGTAATTGCTACACTTTCCTAGTTAGTTCCCAATCCCACCAACATTAGTTTGCCAAAATGTTGCAAGCAAAGCACTAGCATTTGGTCTTGCTGCAGCAAGTGTTGAATAATGAAAAGTTTTGAAATCTAGCATTTCACAGATGAAAATGAGGACATATGTGGCCAAGCAACATGAGAGTTCGATCAAGATGGCAAAGGTTTTTAATGAAGAACAGAGTGCAGCAGTTTGCTTTTGCCTGAACCTACTGGGAAGGGAAATATTTTGCTCACTCCTCTCCCCACCCTGAGTCAACTGAATACAAATGACTTTTGCCCTTTAAACTCAGTTTGCAACAACTGAAGCAAGCGGAAGACAAAGTGGACAAGTGGGAGAAGGACAGAGAAACTGAGGCATTTTAAGAGCAGCTAAAAAAGTGGGACAGAAGAGGATGAATCAGGATCGTCCCTGCTGAATCGAGGGTTGAAACAGTGTCTTCGGCCTGCTAAAATGGCTGCTCACGAAATGAAAGGCAGTTTGCGTGTTAAAAAGTCTGCTCAAATATTACTTTCCCTCCCTCCCACCGCTGCATTTCTTGTTGATGTTGAAACCTTGGATTGTTAAAATGGTTTACGCAAAGGGGAACTGTAGCGAAGAGAGCTGTGTTCCTGGTAACAGTTTATTCCCTAAATAAACCATCCCTTTTGGTTCTCTTTAGCAATGCAGACTGATACTATGGTGTGGTGAGGGATGTGGTGTCTAGCAATATGGTATGCTTGCCAGAAGACCCACAACATGCAGTGTTCACTTGGTCTGTGCCCAACAGTTGTGCGGTGCTACCATAGACTGAGTGCCAGCTGCTGGAAGGTTCAAAGGAGCTCTCTGTACCATCCTCAAGCAAGGAAAATGTTCCAAGTGTTGTATATAGATGGCTTTATACCATCGTATAGACTGTCACTCATAAAGAACAATTTGTCATTCCTTTGGTGGAGTAGGTATAATGTAAGCTGTACAATGATATGTGGGCTAGATGCCCAAAGGTTACAGGGTTTGGGACAATAGTTCTCAGCTTTATCTCTAGCATGCCGTAACAAACTATAGTTAAATGTGACACGCTCACATTGCAATCATTTGTTTGGGATCAAATGTTGAACTTGATTGTCTTAAGTTAACCATGGAATGACAAAGAAAGAAAGAGTGCTGTCACATTCTCAACAGTGTTTGGAAGCTGGGCTTATTAGCATTCCTAATTGTTAATTAATCAGCCATGTCAAGCAATTAATACAACAAATATTTGTTTGTACCCATTAGACCAGAGAGGGATTGCCAGTCTGCCTCTCATCCAGTCGCTGAGAACTGAGCGCATTATTACCTTACATTGCTTCTTCTCCCATCTTTTGAGTTGTGGAGCTTTGTTGTGCCCTGGTTCAAGGAGATGGTGGGAGTTGTGGCCCAAAGCATTTTGAGGTTGCAAGGCTGGGGGTGACAACTCCAAAGGGCCAGAGGTGTGAATGTGGGGTGGGATGTTTTTTGCTGCCAGAGGTAGAAGACGAGATGGTGCTCGTTCATGCACCATCATGCATAGAGAAGTGGATTAGTCTACCAATTCAACTTTACTTCAATACTGGATATGGGGTGGGATTCCTCCACACACACACACATACACATACACAACTGAGAGTAGGGGGACAGTTGAACTTTGCAGGGATGTAGCCCATTTATTTGCCCAATAGTAGGGCTGGTCCTCAAAGAAGGGCATTAACAACACGTTCCTATTGGCAGTGGACTAATACAGCCAGCCTTTTGGAGCAGGGGGCTGGCAGTAAGGAGGTGTTTTATGGCCATTGGAAGGCTGATGCTGCAATTACAGCTCCACTTACTTCCATTTCAAAGCAAGAGAAATAAATTGGAAATCGCCTCCTCCTGTTGCTATGACAGAATAGTCCTTCGCGCACGCAAAGGACGTGTTCTGAAGCGAGGAGCAATCCAGGAGTAGACATGCAAGGTTAATGGCTTCAAAGAAATGAAGCAGTGGGCTGCTTTCCAGACTTTAAAAACCGCGTGAGTGATTGGTTTGTGTGTTGGTTTAATGGTGTGTGCAGCATTAGTAGCATCTAATGCTCCCACTTATGTGCTTCTCTCTCTTTAAATTGCAGGCTGCAAACAGTTACCTGAGGGATCAGTGGTTTCATTCGTTGCAGTGGAAGGTAGGATTTCTGTATTTCTGGAACCATTGTTATAAAAAGAAAAATCCTTGAATTAATTCCTGCCACTCTTCTTTAAAAATATTGCATCTCTGCTATTTGGATCTTCAACTAGTCTCCTGTCCAGGATGAGGATCAGATCCTGCCCTTGCATTTGTATAGCAGCCGCCGCCACTCACACACCAGGTCCCTGAGTTTTGCTGTCTTTTTGGAAACCTTGAGATTTGTAGGCAGGAAATTTTGCCTTTGGTCCAAGAAACTCTGACACCTAGACTATCCCAACATGTGTAAAATAGAGCTTGAGATGTTATTTTTTTACATATTAATTTACTATACTCATTATTCTGACGATCCAACTGCAGCACAAAAAGGTAACTTGTTACTTCTTACTAGCCAGTTACTATTACTATTAACTTTATGCCATTGGAAGATATAGGAAGGTGCTCTCTGGCACCCCCAAGTGACCAATTCAGATATTCCTGTTGGAATCACAGAGCAGCATGAACCAGCTACTTATGTGAATCTTCCTTCATTGATAAGATTGAATCAGCCCACAGACACTCTATTCCTGTTCCACTGAAAAATAGTGAATTATTGTAGTTAAAGACAAAGTAGTACCTCTATTTCATCTTATGATTGCAAAAGTTGCCAATGCACCCAATTGGAAAAACTAGTTAGATCTTTGCTCTGGTATACCCCATTTTGGTTTGTGATACACAGTGTAAGACAATTCTGCAAATATGTTTACCTGGATGCTTTTGATGACCAGGATTTCCAAGCAGGAAAGTGAGCTGACCAATGGAGATGGGACAAATGGCTCCATTTCTCCTTGGCCAGTCTATTTGGGTTTTGTGTTACAGTACTGTACCTTTGAAGGAAGGAAAGTCTCTTCCTCTGTGTCCTGCACAGAAATGCAGTAGAGGGAAAAAAAGGTGGGCTATTTTCCCTATGCCAGGCTGTTTGAAAGGTCTTATTTTACTAATATAAGAGGTGAATCACCTGTATTTTTATCCTGATTCTGGAGGGAGGCCAGGGCTGTATTATCAATGGTTCACTTGGTTGGTACAATTGCTCCAGGCCTCTCAGTGACTAGAGGCACAGTGCTAAAGAGAAACAATGCTATTTTATTTTCTTCCTCTTTTTACACAGCCATTTCCTGGTGTTTTTGTCATCAGCATGTTGTGTGTTACTTTTGCAACTGAGTCCAGATATATTGGGACTGGGCTGTTAGTCTCACTGAAGTCGCTGGGTTGAAAATGCCTTCACACTAAAGATATTTGTGTTGCTGTTTATTGTATTTTACTATTCATTCATGGTTTAGTGAATTTATATGATACCGTTCCTAGAGTAGGTCACACATCTGCAGGAAGAGGGGTCCTATTTTGAGGATTACTCCAGGACCTCAAACAAGAATTGTCCATAACCAGCATGGAAATTCAGCGTAACATCCTTAAAGCAGCCTAAGGCTGAATCCGCACTGCAGAGATAATCCGGTTCGACACCACTTCAACTGCAATGGTTCAAGGCTATGCAATTCTGGAAGCTGTAGTTTGTTGTGGCACTGCAGTTCTGGTGCCACAACAAATTACATCTCCTAGAATTCCATAGCTTTGAGCATTGAACAGTTGATGTGATGTCAAACCGGATTATCTCTGCAGTGCGGATGCAATTTAGGTCTTCCCCCACCGCCCCAGATCACTATATTAGTATATAGGAATATTTACAAGGCTACTGTGTTGTTGCTGTTCTGCTTTTTCCAAGTCAGGGACTCAAAGTGACTTTGAGTTCAAATCCTTTCCCCTCCATGGAAACTAGCTGGGTGACATTGGTCAGTACTCTCTCAGCTTCAGAAGAAGGCAATGGCAAACCACCTCTAAATAAATCTCACCACGAAAACTGTAGGATGGGGCTGCAATAACTCTAAGTTGACTTGAAGGCACATAACCATAACAATCCTACCATTACCCTGTTTGCCCTTAAATCCAAGCCAATGTATTTCGAATCCAGGCATCTTGTTGCCAGCAACCAGTTGTTTCTTTTCAACGTTTTGCGGCTGATTAACTTGTTTTGTCACCTGAGTAAGAGTTTCTGCTTAACGTTGAGCTGTTTACCTTGGAGGGGAGCTGACAGGTTTCAGAGGGCTTATCTTAAGGGCAACGCGAAACTGTAGGCAGGGCATTAAAGTTGAGAGTTTCCAGAACATCCATCTAAGACATGTACCATTTCCATTGGATTTACAGAGACCTTTGGTGGTTTTTCAGCCTTCGTCCTTTGCTAGAAAGCTAAGCTGGTAGAAGAGACGGCAAAGAGAAAGGAAACATTAAAAAGCTGGGTAGAGAACTGCAAATCCAAAAACTGTTCCTACAAGGGTGCAACTACACTGTAGAAATAATACACTTTGACACCACTTTTAAGTCCTACAGCTGCATCCTACAGAACCCTGAGATTTATAGTATAGTATATATTACTATATATTTATAGTATAGTATATATTACAAGGTCTTTAGTCCTCTCTGCCAAAGAGGGCTGGGGCCTCACAAACCCACAAACCCCAGGATTCTATAGGATGGAGCCATGGCAGTTAAAGTGGTGTCAAACTGCGTTATTTTTACAGTGCAGATGCACCCCAATCCTCTAACTCAGAAATAGGGTTGATTTTTAAAATCAATCAATCAATCAGTGATTGGTTTATTTTTAAATAACAAATAGGATTTTTTTAATTTTAAAAATTAAATCATATTTTTTAAAAATATAAGTCTAATTCTTTTATTTAAATCAGATTTTGGATTAACAAAAATTAAATCAATTTCATTAAAAAAAATCCCACATCGTTAAAGAAAAAGAGCCCAGGCCAAATATATCCTCATGAATATTATTCATACAAGTTGTAATTACATTCTGTAATTCAAATAGCCTTGTTCTTTAGAGCAACGAAATGCCTTCCATTTTGGAACATGTGGCACGGCCGTTTTGGGAGGGGATCAGAGCGTTGGCATCTCCAAATGAGCGCAATTGATCCTTCTGTTAGGAAGATGGTCTGAAATTCAGGAAGAAGGGAGACAGTTCTCCTGATATAAACCAAAATTTGAGACACAGTGCCTTGCAAGGCTTGGCAATGTCTGTTTTGCACCACTCGGAAACACTCTCCAACACCAAGTTCAGGGAGAACATCATCGCCTCACAACATTATATCCACAACTACAGGGTGCTACTGGACTAATTTCTCTGATCCTGAGGTTTTTTAGTTTCTGCTCAGATTTAAAAGGCCCAAAGTGTTTCTGATGTCATCATTCATGGGGGTGGTTTTAAAACGAACAAATGAATTCTGTTCACCAAGCACTGCCATAGCAACAGCTCAGGAAGGTACTTCACCTGAGGCTTCAGTGTGGCCTCTATCGACTCATCCAGTGTTTGCGAGAGAGAGAAATAAAGGCACCATAGTTCTATTGAATACCTTCCTTCAAATCCATGCAATTGGTGAAAGTCCTAGCAGCCACAGTGACATGGGCTAACGGAAGGCAACTAATGGAAAGATGCTAGGACAAGCCGCTTATGCACTGCCTTCCAAAACGAAATGTGTTTGGGCAGGTAGGGAGAAGGAAATATGGATTCCACAGAACTGTGCATATGTGACATAGTGGTTTGAGTGTTGGACTATGACTCTGGAGACCAGGGTTCGATTTCCAGCTTGGCCATGAAACTCATTGGGGACCTTGGGCAAGGTGCACACTCTCAACCTCAAGGGAAGGCAATGGCAAACCACCTCTGGACACATCTTGTCAAGAAAACCCCAGGATAGGTTTGCCTTAGGGTTGCCCTAAGCAGTGGCATCATTAGGGGGGATGCAGGGGGCGCGGATCGCACCCTAAAGGGGGGTGACACCACTTCTCCTCAAACACCTACCTTTTGGCAGAAACCGGCTGTGGCTTTCATCCGATTCCCTTTAAAATGCTTTAAGAGATGTTGGGTGTTGGGCGAAGCTCAGTGGGAGGAGAAAAGAAGAGGCCCCAGAACCTTTTAATATTAAAACTTCACATTTAAAAATTTTAAATTTATAAAAGAATTGATTTTTTTATTATTCTTTTTAAAAAAATTTCTTTAACCCAATCTTCACTATGTATATGTAAATATGTTTAGGTTGCGCATATGCAAATTGTAAATTGGAAGCTATAATTTGAATTTTGCTAGTTTACGTCACAACTATTAGCATGACGTTCAGTGGTGTATGGAAATGATGATTTTGATGAGTAACATGAGTGCAAAAAAGCATTGCAACAGATTTTGTATGGTTTGAAATGGGAGGAGGTCAACAGAGAGGTGGGTGACACCATGAGTTACCGCACTGAATCTGGAAATTTTCAGCTGGCTGCTAACAACACAATACACTTTTCCTCGCCTCAACAACCAAGCAGCTGTTCTTTAAAATGCTTCTGCATGGCTGTGAGGAAAAGAGGAGGAGGGGAAGAACAGCTCTGTGGCCCAGATCCTTTCAAATGGTTGGGCATGCAAGCATCCGTTGGAGCTGCTGCTCCTGAGTCACCTTTGGAAGCAAGGAGTGAGGATGCACATCATTTTGGATGGAAACGGTCCTGTGAAATGTAACGCCTCCCTGCAAAATGAGGGAACTGGAGCAATTTCTGTCTCTCCCATCCCCCTGCCCTCAGCCTTCCTAACGCTGCCTTTCTGAGAATAGCACAGCATCTTTGTGTGTTGGATTCACACTTCGGTACCCAAGCCTTCCCTGAGGGTCTTATGCAGCAGCGAGCTGAGAATCAGCTGCAGTAGCAAGAAGGAGAGAAGCAGCAGCTTTCTGAACCAAACATATTTCCCCAGTTTTGACAGCAGTCTGCTCTTGGTGACGACACTGATGATGCAGGTGCATTGGGGAGAGAAGCCCGTTTCACAGCCATTTATGGCGAAGCTGGGCTAAAACTACAGTGTGGTGGGTTTCCCAACCCCCAGGAGAAATCAGGAGCCAAATAGGTAGGTAAAGAAGGGTGGGTTTTTTCCCCTTCTGCAACGAGGGAAAGGGAGGATGGAGGGAAGGCAAAGCAGCCAGAGAAACAGTTGCAGAAGGTAGAGAATCCGATCGAAAGGGATTGGAATTGACAAGCCTCCCCTTTTAATCTGATTTGGAAATTTAATTGCCTGGAATGCAGCTCGGTGGCAAAAAGCGTCTTTGCTAAATTGGAAATGGATTGGAAAAGGAGGCCCCTTAGGAGATGAATCTTCATTATTAGCTAGTCAGGGAGCTGAGTTTTTTGAGATCGGGGACGAGGCTTACAAGGGAGCTGTTTACCTGGAGCAACTCTTGTTTTTTTATTCTTAACTGTTGTAATTGTTGTGTGCCTTCAGGTCGTCTCGAAGGCCAACCTGCAACAGGGATTTCTGAGGCCGAGTGCTTGTGACTTGCCCAAGGAAACCCACTGGGTTTCCATGGCCAAGCAGAGAATCAAACCCTGGTCTTCAGAGTTGTAGTCCAGCGCTCAAACCATGCTGGCTGTTAGTTACATGCAAGGATTTCATATGTGTGTGTGTGTGTGTATTTTTGTGTGTATTAGTTTTTCCTTGTGGTTGAGATGGGAGGCCTGTTACCTGGGTAACAGGCAGATCTGGCCTAGCTTCGTTGCAAGGGGATGCTTTGCAGTTATGCATTGGCTCATCCTTTCTCCGAACAACAGGTCAAAGTACAAGGCAATAAGGCTTTGGTTGCCGGATCTGGCTTCTGCTTTTAACAGAGCTAACAAGCAAGCAGGCAGCTAACCAACATCTGTGACTTAGAGACAGAGAGAGCAGAAACCACTATCTGTAAATCAGAATTTGATGCAGACCATTTCCTATGGATGTGGGTATATCATCTGAGATGGTTTTATCCTGCCTTTTGTTTTCATTAAAATATTTCATGCAAACATTTATTTATTTTAAATCCATTTAATGTTCATGTACTGCTTGATAGCCTTAACCGTCTCTTCTCCAGGCTAGACATACCCAGCTCAAGATTCCATAGAAAGGATCTACAGCGCTTAAAGTGATGTCAAACTGCATCATTTCTACAGTGTAGATGCACCCACAGTTGCTTGAAAGTCTCTCCATAGGTTCACCATAAGTCAATTTGAGAGCAGTTAACAACAACAAACTATAATTATCAATGTATTTCTTCTTGATATTATTTGATTGGCTGTAATGTAAGCAGCCTTGGTTATAGGAAAACAGCAGAACTTGGGATACGCATTGAAAGAATAAAATAGATCAGTAATAATAATTGCTTTTATAGGCTCTCTCAGTCTGATGCTGAACATAAGCCTCCAGAATATTGCACATTATCCAGTGGGATAAGAGGAGCCCATATATTCTCACTCTTCTTTCACATGTTCTGTGACTCTGGGTACTGAAACCCTAAAGCAAGCAATAAATTTATCCTTATATCTTTCTGGAATGCCATGTGAGAAGAAGCCAATGAAGTGCTTGCGTAAGAGAACCCTGAAGCTTTAACACAGCAACTCTTTTTGTTTTACAAGGGAGGCTTTTGCCATGTTTTGAGAAGCCTGGCAGTGGAGCAAGCTACAGTTTTCAAATTGCATTCCTTGGAACCCCTGCACTACTCTGCTGTTGCAAATGTTAACTCCTTTGCTGCAAAGTCAGCCTCTTTACCGTTGCAGGTAAATCTCAGTTAAGAAAGTTAATGTGTTACTAGGCATGACATTATTATTATTATTATTATTATTATTATTATTATTATTAAAAACAAAATTTCCAAATTAATAACAAAAATAACAGTAAACATATATGAACATCATATCCATATAACATAAACAACCATCATACTGCAAAACAAACAGAAAACTAAACACCCCATAAAGGACCAAACAACCACAAATTACAAATACATAATACTAAAACATTACTTCCTACTAGTTTCCCTAAATTTCTGAGAGTTGATACTCCTGTTTCCTCAATTTCTGGATAAGCATAGATTTCATCATGGCATTACAGTGTATCATAATATCTATTATCAGCAATCCTATGGAAAAAGAACAGTATTATTTTTGTTTTCTAAACCATTAGGTTTTCAAAACTTTATCACAATATCCCTGTCGCCAAAGCATTACGTTTCTAAACAGAAAAGTTGGCACAAAGGCAGAAATAATGGGGAACGGATAGGGATAGATTCCTACATCCCTAACAAAAGAACAATTTGGGATGTTTCAGCAAGTTTTTCATTCAAAAAAAAAATACGCATGTGTGAAATGAAACAGGTCAGTCGTAGCCTTAATTTCAAAAGTCCCATGATTTTCTACTTCTATCTCCAATGCCAACCAATGTTGGTGATGCATGGTAACAGGCATTTTGGTTTCTGGATTCTTTTATATGTTGCCCACCCCGATAATATTATATGTACTAATATTCCTGTAATGATACATGTCCTTTTTCTGGGATAGGCCCAAACGTTAGTAAACCCATTTGTCAAATTAAAGTACAGCTGGGGTCATCGTCGGTTTGTCTTTGGGGAAGTTGTTTAGTGTCCCAAATGGAACTAGGGAGGTCAATGCAGAAACTGGAACTTATGCTGGTTCACATGGCAAAATAAGCAAAAAAATTATGGGGGCTCTCATTTATTGTTTATGAGCAGTCCGCAAATGCATGCTGCCTAGTTACTCCCTCTTGCAATGGGAAAGGCTAAACTTTGCTGCTATAGCTATTGCTATAGAGTAGCCACTCTATACCAATAGCAAGTACATTTCTATACTGCTTATCGGTACACTTAAGCACTCCCTAAGCCACTGATGGCGAACCTATGGCACGTGTGTCAGAGGTGGCACTCAGAGTCCTCTCTGTGGGCACATGTGCCGTTGCCCCAGTACAGAATTTGGCAGAGTCTGTTACTAGAAAGCCAGAGAGACATGGCACTTTGCAGTAAATAAGTGGGTTTTGGGTTGCAGTTTGGGCACTCGGCTTCTAAAAGGTTCACCATCACTGCCCTAAGCGGTTTACAAAGTGTAAGCCAATTGTCCCGAACAAGCTGGGTTCTCATTTTACCGACCTCGGAAGGATGCCAAGCTGAGTCAACCCAGAGCCCCTGGCTGGTATTGAACTCACAACCTTGTGGTTTGTTGAATGAGTGGCTGCAGTTATCTCCCAAGGAACCAGAGACTGAAACCATTAAAAAAAGGTAAAACAAACCATGAACTCCATCTGAAATCTGTTGAGAGAAGCAAATCAGGTTGGCAGCTGTGTCCAAGTTTACTCTACACGATGGCTTGTTTAGCTTCTCCAAATGTAAGGAAGTGTGATTCCGCACAGTGCTCCAGCATGCCGCTTATCCGTGATAAGCCACAATCCCTGTGGCTCCCTGGTTTACTGGGATGCACAGTCCTTTGTTTCATAATTTGCACACTAAAGTGTCGCCGAGTAAAATGGCGGTGTGTAATTGCTGAGAGCCTTATTAGACATGCTGAAATAAAAGTTATTTTGTTAGCTCCTAAACTGGACCATAAAATCCACACCTAGCATTGGCAAGCCTTTCTTAACTACAAGTCGCTTGCTCATATTAGCCTAAATGTAAAAGATCCATGGTGACCAGCATAAAACTGTCAAAGCTCTGGCCTCAGATGGAAAGAAGAGCAGGCCACATCTGCTGAACTTTATTCAGTTTTTAGAAATCTGGTTCTCAGTGCATCTCTGAGAAGAAGCAAAATGCACCACTTGTAAACCTTGTGCATGTAAGGCCTGCTGTGCATAAGGCTAAGGAGGAAACCCCTGTCCTTTCCCTGTTTCTGGAGGGTGACTTCCTTGCAGCTTTGCAATAAATCAGTAATTTCTGGCACACCGTGGGAAGGGAAGCTGATGAACACTTTGGCTTTAAGACTAGCGTGCCTGCAACTAAACCAGTGATTCACTGCCGGGAAAGGTGGTCCCTGCAGGAATCCGTGGCAGTTGGAAGCTGGAGTGGACTAGAGAAGAGGATAAGTTTAGACTTCTCCATGTGAGTCATGGAAAACTCTTGGAGTCTCTTGGGGGACGTTTTAGGGGGCAAGGGAAAGGGGCAGAATGTAGCATGAAAAGACGGGCAACAAATGGAAAAGACGGACATGGGGCAGAAAAGGGAATGCAACAAGGAGGCCAGGCTCATGGTTCCTTAGGGACCGAGCCTGTTGACTTCACAAGAGACACTGCAAACCCCAAGATGACAGCATTTTTTCCATCTGCGTGCTTTTCTAGTTCCATTCCACCGTGCAGAGATTTGTGGTAGGGATTTTGCTGATGTCACTGAATACCCCTGTGGCCTGGGCACACATCTTGGCAAAACAGGCTTGAAAAATACAGGGCATGTAGATGCCTCTGTACTGCATACATTGTGGCAAAAGTGTATCCCTCTTATGCTCCACCTTGCCCTTCCAGAATGCAAAATGTACTTATTTTTACTTCTTTGTTATTACGAGGAAAGTATACTCCATCTGTTGAAAATTGATCCTGATGCATTAAATGGTATTAGTTAATTAAAAGATGCCTGCTTGTCTGCCTTTTGTCTCTCTGTAAAGATGCTTTCTTTAAGCATCTTTGTGTTTATAGTATCAAATTGGCGGTGCAATTGTCTGCTCAAAGGTAGACCCTACTGAGTTCATTGGGGTCCCCCCCCCAGTAAGTGAGTACAGAATTACAGTCTTAGTATTAATTTCCAGAATGGTAGTAATATTTCCTTTGAAACCCAAATAGTGTCTTGGTTCATTTCTGGTCTCAGTTATTTTTATCCAGCAGCAATAAAGCCAGAAAGTGCTGAAAAGGAGAAATCATTTATAAACAAAGGGAAAGGTTTACTTCTCTTTCTATGTTTCTTTCTCTCTCCCTTTCTTTTTTAGTTCAGTGGCAAACGCATGGGGCTTTGTCTTCCAAAGTGCCAGTTTCGGTTGGCCACAGTTTAGAAATTCACAGTGGAGAAAATTGGTGACCATATTTGGGCACAGATACCATTCGTGTCTGTCACTTTGTACCATAAGTGTCCCATGTTCAGTGATGTTGCTTTGTTGTTGTTGTTGTTGTTGTTGTTGTTGTTGTTGTTGTTGTGTGCCTTCACATTATTTCCTCCATAACCTAAGATGGTGATGTCCAACTCCAGGGCATACAAACTCAGAGGTATCTATGCTCACTATAATGCAGATTTCCAGATCCATATTGTGATAATACTTAAGGCCAACCCAAAATATCCCTGTGCAAGTTTTCAAACCCACAGATTCTATCACAAGTCAAAGAATTTAAGAAAGCAAACAGAGAGATGTGGTTTGTTGTTGTTGTTTTGCAGAGTCTTGAACAGAGTCCTAACTAGAGATGGAAAGAATATCCAATGGTCAAATTTGTCAATTACGTTCAAATGGACAAATTCCTTTCTCTGGTGTAAAGCAGCTTCTTCAATCCTATACCCCAGTTCATATGTGGTCATCAGCACTTGCTCATTGTGAGTGCAAAATGGCAGTCATATTCCATTGAGCATCATTCCTGAGTGCATGCATGTGTGTGTCCCTGCTGACAAAAACAATATTGCAACCCTGAACAAATCCAGGTTAAGTCAGACTCGAAGTCTCTGGGGTGCTGTTCTGCGTTTCCCTTCTCCTCCCATCATTCATTAGTCTTGCGGTAACGTTTCACTTTTTTAAAAGGCTAAAAAACAATGACACATTGTGCAAACATGTTTAAAACCCTCTGGCCCTGAGAGCTGAAAGAGGGAGGGAGGGAGGGAAGAAGGGAGGAGAGAAGAGAAGAGAAGGGGGGCAGCAATAAATGTAGATATTGATCTTCCTCTCCTTGTGACAGTCAGAGGAGAGAGATTGAGCGAGAAAGGAAGACAAATCCTGAAGCTCCATTTCAGACAACCATCTTTCAGGTAGCTATGCCAGCCATTTCAGATCTTTCGTCAGTAGCGGTCAGTTTGTCCTCCACTTCCTCAGCTCTCCTGTGAAGAGCTGAAAAATCTTGCAGTCAAATAGTTACTAAATTGTACGGAGGCTAGTTTCCCTGCCATATACAAGGGGGGTAAAAAACCCCAAAGTTTATTTGGGGAATTTTGGCAACTGCTTTTATATAACCGATTCTGCCCAGCTGCCAGTTTCTTCTTGACCAAGATCCCATTCAAATTAGAAAAGTCAGTGCTGGAGGCTCCATGGATGGATTCAGAGGTGCGGGGAAAATAATGGCAAAGTGTTGGGGATGAGGAATGTGGGTTGGCTTGTCTGTATCTTCTTTGTTTTCAGATTCTTTCCCCCAGTTCTTTATTTCATAATCTGGACACCTTAAATAACATAGAAACAGGCTGGGGCCCTTTTTCTTCCTTAAACTTCTTTCAGTTGAGCAGAAATAGGCAGCCTGCAAGTATGAAAAGAATCGCTTTTCCCCCCAGTGCTTTCTCTGGAAACCCTAGAAGAGATTGAAACGAACTGTAGCCGGAGGAGGACAGAAATGTCCTCTAATATGGATGTTCCTGGCGGGGAAATTGCGATTGCAGGATCGTGTCATAAGGCTGCTTTTATTCTAAAGTAGGATTGATTGATTGATTGGGGGATTGGGTTGGGTTTTTTATTTTATTTTATTTGGCTATTTATGTTTAGAAGAGTGTGATGTACTCACAGCACATAGCAGCAATGCACAAGGCAAGTAGAATTGCTGTGTGTTTCATTTTTGGAGTCTACTTGGTTTAAACTGACCTGGAGAGTGGGAGTGAAAAGTCCTTGGTAATGCTGGTAGCTCCCAAGAAATACTTTGAGATGAAGAGAACATCAGGAGGATCTCCAAATTAAACTCGGTTTGTACTTCCAGATACTTTCCCCCCTCTTCTAGAGGCACCTAAATTTAGCTATAAAGTGGTACTTTAAAAGGTTAACAAACGTAGCATTGACGTTGTGCTTTAAAATGGCTAACAAATGTATTCAGTATGCAAAGAGAACTTATGGCACATTAGAGACTCATTGAAAGAAAGACATTGGCAGCTCGGAGGAAGTAGACTTAAGTCTATGAAAGTTCATACTGCCATGTCTTCCTTTCATTGAGTCTCAAACGTGCTACAAGATCTCTTTGCATACTGATTTTACAGACTAACAGGGTTATTATATCTTTGAGCATATTCTGGTGCAGCCTTTTGGAGGCCTGAAGAAAGTTGAGATTGAGATATGCAAAGTTCTGCTGGGGTTGCATGGTTAGCTTTGAAGATACAGCTGGATTTCATTGTTACTTTTGCAAAAATATCCTTCTGGATATTAACAAGATGTTATGCCTGCATTGTAGATCTGTATGTAGAAAAGGGCTCTATATGTACAGTGTTGATTCCAAAAGCACTGAAAGTGTGTGACAGAAACAGAGGTACTAG